>NC_082396.1:11907923-11950001 GCF_031168955.1 Gadus macrocephalus | reverse complement strand
CAGTGAACGTCACACAGTCACCGGCGGCTGGGTGGAAGAGACAAATACAGGGAGGCAGGGAGGAAGAGGAGGCAGGGAGGAAGAGGAGGCAGGGAGGAAGAGGAGGAAGAGGAGGAAGGGAGGAAGAGGAGGCAGGGAGGAAGAGGAGGCAGGGAGGAAGAGGAGGAAGAGGAGGAAGAGGAGGAAGGGAGGAAGAGAGGGAAATACGTTTTTATAAAGAACAGACGAGATATAAAGAAAGGAGGACAAAAAAAGAAAGAAAAAAGAGGAACAATAAGAAAGAAGATACAAATGAATAAACAAAATAACCTTTGTTATTTTCTATAAAAAAGAAAGAAAGAAAGAAAGAAAGAAAGAAAGAAAGAAAGAAAGAAAGAAAGAAAGAAAGAAAGAAAGAAAGAAAGAAAGAAAGAAAGAAAGAAAGAAAGAAAGAGAGGAACAATGAGAAACATCAAGAAAGAAAGATGTGAAGAAAGAAAGAAAATTCCAAAGACCTGAAGAGCGAATGAAAGAGACAGCCAGGAGGAGGACTCCATGCGGGCCCGGCTGGCGGCGGGGTCAATGTGTTTGGTGTTGGTCCGTCCCACCAGTGGACGTGTTGTTCAGCGGGATCAGGCGGGCCTGTGGAGCTCCAGGTTACCGGGCAGATAGAATAAAAACAAGAACGCGGAGGGCCCACATGAGATTCCCTTCACATCGCAATCTTTCCATTGTCCTGGATCAAGAGTAAACCCTGGATCACACAGGATTTTGCCCACTCTCTTTTGCTCCAAATCCTTACCCCCCCCCCCCACTCCTTGACCAACACACGCACACACACACACACACACACACACACACAAAGAAAAACAGCACCACATCAGAGACACACATCCACAAGCCCCCTCTCCCACCAGTGGCACACCCAGAATAAAACAAATGTACACCAAACCCCAGTTCCAAGGAGGGAATCAGCAGTGTTCAACCCCCCCCCCCCCCCCCCCCCCCCACCCCCCCCCACCCCCCGTTACACAACAACGAGTTTAAAGGCATGCCGATGGTAAATGAGCAAAGCGAGCGTGTCTGAGATCGGGCTGGCGATAGCTCTCACCCTGGCAGGCGACTGCCAACGGCGTAACGCCTCCATGGGTGCCAGCTGCTCAAGAAACACCAAGTGCTGTGTCTGTGCGTCTGTGTGAGTGTGTGTGTGTGTGTGCATGTGTGTGTCTGCTTGTGTGTGTCTGTGGGATTGTGAGTATGTGTTGGGGCGTCTGCTTGTGTGCGTGTGGGCGTCTTCTTGTGTGTCTGTGTGCGTGTGTGTCTGCAGGTGTGTCTATGTGTACGTGTGTGTGTTTGGTGTGAGTGTCTGTGTGTCTGTGCATGTGTGCGTCCGCTTGTGTGTGTGCGTGTGTGTGTGTGTGTCTGTGTGTGCGGCCACTTGTGTTTGTCAGTGTGAGTGTGTGCATGCTCGAATGTGTGCGTCCGCTTGTGTGTGTGCATGTGTGCGTAAGTGCGTGTGTGTGTATGTGGGTATGTTTGTGTGTGTGCGTGCTCACACATGTGTGTGTGCGTGTGTGTGTAAATCAGTGGGCCCGGTGTCCTTGGCTTAATAAGCTGCTAATCAGAGCCATGTTCCTCCGTGCGCTGTGTGACGCCGTGCCTGGTGGACCGGAGCAACTGTTACCTGGCAAAACATCTGCCCCGGCTCGGCTCGCCGCGGCTATCGCCTAACCCTGCACCCCCCCCCCCCCCCCCCCCCACCTCCCCACCCCACCTCCCCCCGACAGCCCCTTCCCCCGGCACGCCGGCTAATGGCTGGCTGCCCACCCAGCATGATACTGCTTCAAAGAGGGGGGAGAGGGACGTAAAGCAATAGGGAGAGAGAGAGAGAGAGAGAGAGAGAGAGAGAGAGAGAGAGAGAGAGAGAGAGAGAGAGAGAGGATGTGAATGAGAGAGCGAGGGGTCGAGAGAGGGGGGGGGGGGGGAGGAAGAGAAAAAGGGAGAGGACGAGAAGGGGAGAGGTAGGGGGAGGCTTGAAGGGAGTTTATGAGCGACTAACCACAATATTGTTTGTGTGCGTTTTGCAAAAGTGATAAAGATTTAAGAGGTTCAACTGACGCATTTGTTATAATCGGTAATGCGGAAGGCAGGACAGACGGGCGGGCGGGCAGACGGACAGACACACAGAGTTGGACTAGACACATCCACTGTCGTAGTCTTGTGCCTTGCGATTCCAAACACTCTACCAGACACTGACTGAGTACGTCTCAAGGGCATATTCAGGTTGTATTGACTAGAGCTCTGCTTTCATGGCTGTGAAAGCACTGCTTGAGACTTTTCTCGACTAGAATCGGGATTGTACTACCTGCTTGTTGAGAGAAAAGTGATGTTTGACATTTATTGTAAAAGTTCAGAAGAAAGTGAGGGCCTTCACTTGAGAACCCCCGGGCGCACTCAGGACAGGAGCTAAGGAACAACCACAAGAGATGTGGAAGTTGTACCCCCACCTCGCCAGACAAACTTTATTCCCTCCCTCTCCTGTCTTACTCGTTCAACCTCAAAGATCAAACGTGAGTGACCCCCCCCCCCCCCGCCCACCCCTACCCCGGGGGTGATCTAGACTACAAACCCGCTGCCGCGGTCAGCCAGAGCAGACCTCCGGTTCAAGTTACCACCAATCACACGGCCGATTGGGACAAGCTCCGGAGAGCGCTGGCCGGCCACCATAAAACACCAGCTATCGAGCAGTCAATCACTCCGCGGTTCCTCCCTGCCTCCCCCACTGCTGCCCTCTGTTGATCAGCGGCCAGGGGACAAGCACGGACCAAACGATCAAGTCCTGATCATAAAGCACAGGATTTACGGTGGATGCGCCGCATCGGTCCTGCACCCTCACTCCCATCTGCTCTCTTTTAGTGCTCTTTGCCTCCGCGGGGTTGTAAACATTTGCAAATCAAAGGTATGTCATTTGATTGGTTGATTGTGTTTTTTTACAGCCTCGATATAAGTTTGGCAACTTTGGAGCCATTGATACCTTTTTGAAACCCGACCAGTATGTTGCTGGTGTCTGTCTGCCTAAGACAAGACACGTTAGATAAGAGGTCTGTTTTGAGCTCTTTGCAGGAATGTGCCCTCTGCTTTGAGCTAATCGAAGGGTCCCCAGCAGGGCAGCACCCCAGGGACCCACTCCATGTGTAGGCCTACACAAAGAAAGTCTGCTCCAGACACTTTCCACGCAGGTTTCTGAATGTATAGAAATAGAAGAGTGGTGAGGTTTTAGGAACTGGTATGCACCTTTCATACCGCCCCTTTCCACGCATGTAATGGAATGACTACAAATCCACAGGCGGTGAGAATATGCGCACATCTTTCACACCTACTGTTTAAGGCAGGCTTTTTAACTTCAAGTGTGAAGCTGCAAAGTGGCAAAGAATTATTATGAAAGTGTATGGCACAATTGATGTGATTTTTCTTTCCTTTTCCCTTTCACTACATTGTGTTCGGTGGTTAACCACCATTTTTGACAAGCCTTAATTTCGTTCCTGAGTTTGTCGCTATGCATCATAATAATTATAATGATCATTATTTAAATAAGCAAATAAAATGCTTGATCTTTCTAAAAATAAACAAATAAATAACACTCGCAGTTATGCACTTCTTAGCTCACACTGGAAATCCGATTATTTATTTCATTCTCCATCCGGCTCCGTGGCTCAGAACTAACTTCTTCTTCTCACTGATTTGGTTACTTTCTAGCATTCAACTTTTTTCGTCTTATTGGTAACGCCAGAGACCAAATGATATGCGTTTTCTTCTGTCAATTTTTCCAGGTTCACAGTTTGTCAAATGTTGCTGCCTCTTCTTCACCAGATTTTTACATGCCATTTCTCCTCAAAAGTAAACTAAATGCTATTTATAGTAAATTATGGAAACTGGATCCCATAATTTGCAAAAAGCATGCAAAAAAACAGGGAACAGACGTAAGTGGGGTTTGATGGTGACATTTCCTGTTTAGCATGTTGACAGCTTTCTACAGCTAAATGGGTCTAGATGCCAGGGCTTCGATCATGCGTGTCCCTCCATTGGGAAGGAAATTGCAGACGATCTGAGGAGACTACACCTCTACAAAGAAACATAGACTCCAATTTGACGCGATCCATAGATTGTATGTGATGGGATGGGTTCAGTCCCAGGTCTTTAGGAGATGAGGTTCAGACCAAGGACTGTAAGAGATGGGTTCACACCCAGAATTAATGGGATAAGGTCCAGACTTAGGACTGTGTGAGATAAAGTCCAGACCCAGGGCTGTATCAGATAAGGTAAGACCCAGGACTTTTAGAGATGAGGTTCAGAGACAATCTGCTCCAGTGCTGTGAGTTGCGGCGCTAACCATTGGGCCGCGATGGCAGCCTGTCACACACCTGTCATAGCCAGCGACAGGTTATGACAGCTTTCCTCAACACTATCAGCCCACCAGCAGAGATGCTAATTTTGACGATGCCAGGGGATAAGTGTTGTTTTGCCTCTCCGTTTGGCACAGGCCCCTTAATCTGTTTCATGTTATGACGGGAACAATGCGAGTCTGCATTTAAATAGGACATTTCCTGGTACACTCCTTGATATTTGTGCTGAGCTAGCAGTCTGCGGTGCTAGGGATGCAACACAACACCCTCGATGTCCACATGAGGAACTTTTGGTGAGATCTGTAGCGTCAATAAACCCGCACCCCAAAGCCCAGCTGTATTAGACGGGTGGAATCAATGGGGCTGGATCTGTCCGCTACTCTCCCATATTGAGGTCCGGAGAGCCGTTTGGAGGTTATACCGTGACTCAGATGCGAAGAGGGTTCTGAGGCGGTTTTCTAATGATTTGAATGTGCTTGTGTACAGTTCATCGGTATTACAGCAGGCAGGTGCGCTCCAGTACAGACGTAAGAAACGATTGCATCTTGATCAATGAAGGCCTGGTTGACCCCTTGCAGGCTCTGGAGCGGCAGACGCTCCTTCAGATTGTGTGAAGTCCTCCCGGCCCCCTTGTCTTGCCAGCATGTAATTGTAGCCCTGCTTTCCTCCAGTCTAGACCCAAACAGAACACTCTCCTAATGATAACAATAAATTAACTTTGTTTGCTCCACTGAAGCCCGTAAATAATTAATTGGTTTGTTTGAAGCGGGGCTGGTTCTGCATGTCCGATGTGCTTCCTGCAACCAGAGCGCGTGTGATCAGATTCGTCTGCGTCAGCAACACGCGCTTTGTTCAATTACAACGACACGCGCAGCCGACAAAATATGAGCTCTGGAGCCAGAGAGACAGAATCACTTTAAGAGTTTGCCCACCGTAACACCTGCCAGTGCTTTTGGGCCTGCTCGATACTGATCCGCCTAGTTTGTTCACCGCCGGGGCCTCAGAGGTTTGATTGAGACTGTGCGTGAGCCGGTGTGAAGTCCCGGCAGATCGCTGCAGGGTTTTTGTTTGTGTGAAGATTTGTGAACACAGCGCTTTTGAAGAGGAGTCGGTTTACTGCTTATTCCACTAATTACAAAATTAGCTAATTACCACTACAAATAAGAATGAGCAGGCTGGAAAAGTTTGAAATAATGCTCTCTGATTGTGGCCTCCTACAGCCACTCACAGGTCGTATCCACTGAGATAGTAGAATCTTAAGAATCTGGAACACACTAGAAGTAGATTGTGCAGATATTGATAAGAGCTTTAGAATCTGTTGATATTTTCTGATAAAGCAACCAAAACGGTACCTTTGCTAGCTGCTAAGCTACCGCAAGCCATTTTAAAAGTACTTCTACTAATAATGTTAAAAGTATATTGCATGTAAAGTATATCGTAAACAGTTCCTTCAGGATATATACTGTATTTGCATGGAGGACCTCAATTTGTATGTCCTGGGTGCATTTGCTTTGCTTGATGATATAATAATATAGTATTGTCTTGCAAAAATGTATTTTAGGATTTTGAGCCCCATTCCCAGTAGCCAACATTGTACCACTTAAGTATGCACAATATACACAGGGCAGGAGCAGAACACACGGGTATGGAAGAAGCGCCGGCAGCCAGAGATTTGTGTAAATAAATGAACAAGATGAATGGGCCTCCACAAAGTATGGATACAGCAAAAGAAAAATGGAACCCCCCCACCACCACTGTGCAGTTCATTAAGACAAGTTACCAACACGTTCTGACGGGCAGGCGAGTTCATCTGTCTCTGAAGCATTTGGGTCAACCCTGATGAAAAGGGCCCATATTTGTCAATGAAATTGCTTATTAGCCTTGAACCTGGCACATTGTAGTGGACCCTTATAGTTCATTCTATGAAGATCCAATATACTTGCAGCTCTACTTTACCAAAATTGAGAAAACTAGGATCTATGAATGCAATTTGAAAATACATCCATGCTGTTTCCACTAAAAGCTGTACCCTCCCCCTACTCGGAGAGCATTAGAAAACAGGTGTAGCCTAAGTGGTTTATTCATTGACATGTATGCAAATGGGATCGAGGCCAATTTTGTTTTGAATGAGTCAGGGAGTGGATGCAGCGGTTGGAGCATTTTGATTTACCAAGCCTGCGAGGTGATTTACTATGATAAAAGACCTGGGTGTTAAATGTGTGAAATGGTTCTTAAGACGGATTCGGATCAGGAGGGGCCTGCAGTATCTCACAATCAATCTTTTTGAAGTGAACCATCTCCAGCTCCCAGTGGGCAAAGCGCTCGCTGTACTGTGATGTGTGCGCCAGTGGAATTCAGGCATTGCTGCAGCTTTATTAACGTGACTGAAACAAGATTGAATTACATGAATGTTCAACTGTAGAGATATGATTGTAGGGCACAATGGTTGCATGTGTCAATGTTAATGTCAATTTCATATTGGTTTTAATCTGGCTATACCATAATTGTGGTAAGTACTAGCCAACACAACGTCTTGCAAAAATCTATTTGCAGCTTGCAAATGCCCCCACGCCACTGAGCTGAGGAAAATGTATGTAGCTGTCTATGAAGTGTAAGAGCCCAAGTATTTTCAGATATAATGAACCCTAGAGAAGGTGGTTGCCATGCATCAGTTTTCTCCAGATTGTACCCCATTATGAACGCATGGGCTCTATCACACAAATTCCCATACACGGTTACAAATGGGTCGTGGACCACTGCTGGGAAAACACAGAGCTTATCCTTGGTGGTCCGCAGAATCCATAGATGACCACATATGTGCGTTGCTGCTAGGTGCCTGTTAATGAAGTCAGACACGCCCCGCAACCACAGCACTGACTTTTCGTGGGAGAAACCACCCTTGAGCCACAGAGCGGGGTGCAGGAGCTGAATGTTAAGCAGGTGGCCAAAGCCCCGCTTAAGTGACCGCTTCCCTAAGCAAGCAATCACCCGACACTTAGTGTAACCATGGGCCGGCATGGTGACATAAATGTTCTGCATAATTAAGGGTTGCCGCTTCCGCGGGCTAACAGCGGATGGAGGAATCTATAGGAACATACAATAATGTGAACCTGAGACAGCTCAGAGCGGCTACGCGGTCAAATGGCTTTCAAATATGTATGCATTCATATGGATTTTACATGCATTGTTATCAAGCTATGGAACCGGTTTGACGCTGCAAACCATAAAGTGTGATGACCGCAGTTTCTAACGGAGCACTTAAGATAAAACAATGCATGCTGCTCTACATATTCAAGTCCCACCATGTGGTCTTATCGGAGCAGTTTTATATTTATAGTGCATGCATATGTGCATACATATACACTCCGAAGAATATGTTCTTATTTGGGCCATAGGCTACGAAATAATGAGGTGGGGATGGATCCGGGAGTGTTGACCTGGAAGCAGCCCTTACCCCTCCACCCCTCACTACCCTGTTCTCCCTCCTACCGCACTATCCGGTCCCCCCCCCTCCAAATCTCCTTCTCCCACTGTAGAGATTTGTCTATGATGCAATTTAAAACTGTAACCTAATTTGTGGGTTTGAGGGTGCAATAACATTCTTCTGTTGTCGTTTTTTTTTTTTTTTTTACAAACTCAGATTTGTTGCTTTCCATGTCCCAGTGTATTTTAAAACAGCAGACTGTGGTGATAAAGGACTCACAGTCAGAAGATGGTAAATTAAGCTCGTCATGTGAAGGTTGGAGAGGAATGAGATGGAGTCGGAGTTGACATGGGGAGGGCGAGTGTACAACACTCACTCCGAATCGAAAGCGTTGATTTTTTTTTTGCTTCATTGCTCACATAATGTGTTCCTTGCCCCCCCCACCTGTGCCCACCGTGGGTCAGTCTTCTTTCTGACTGCGAGTGTCTTTCTGAATCTGCTCTGTCATTAACGTCTCCTGGCCCCCATCCCGCCCCCAACCCCGCCCTTACACTCACTCAAAGTCAACGGGCCATAGCTGCCTATGTAATTATAGCAATGCATTTATCCTTTATTTATTTATTTCCTTGCTCCCACTGTTTCGTGAAGGAGAAAAAACAAGTTGGTCTTTGTTTTAAAACAAATTGCTTTTCTAAATGGCTTTCCAAACACACAGTCACTCACTGTCACTCACTGGCTGCCCCACACCGTATGGCGTGGGGCCTTTGTGTCCCTACGTCTGCATATTTTAAACCTGATTGCAGTGCTTGTAACAATTCCCCCACACAAAGGACCGAGGTGCTGTCCAGCTCTCCTGGTACCGAATGGCCTTCACAGTGCCAGGGTTCGATTCCCACTGGGGGCCGACAGTGCGTGTAGTTAAAAGACTCGGGCCTGTGCAGCCAGCAATCACATTGAAATGCGGACACGCATGCAGACGCCAACGATACAGCAGCAGCCTACCCTTCACCAGCTTCCCCATCACCCGTAATGGTTTCAATGACCTTGACCTCACAACGGCCATCGTGGTGGTCCGGGCTATTCTGGATCTCATGTAGGGGTCCGTATATTTATGGCTCAAGTGGATCCTGCTGTTGAGGGCCCGCATGACAGCAGCACCAGTGAGCAGCATCCAACCTAATTGATGGTGACATCCTACGGGGTTGCACAGTATTGCAACATTAAAAGAGTTTCAGAAGGCCAAACGTTTATGATCATTTTGGAGTGTACCGGGAGCAGAAGGGAATGGGATTGCTGCCTTTGAAATAGCAGACGAAGACGTGAGACCTGCCTTCGGGAAGAAATACAGGAAATTAATGCCGTGGCAATGGTTTCCAAAAGACCAACACCATGGTGACATTTATTCAAACTATTTTCTTGTGCCTGTGGTTAAAGATAAATGAAAGCGTTAGGATTACTAAAGCAGAAACAAATATCCATTCACTTGAAACAAAACAATATATATGCATAAATATATTTAACCGTTTATTCTTCACTAAAGCTTCTTCAGGCTTATGGCTGTGTTGAAAAACCTTTAACAAGAGGAAAATAGCAATGTCGGATTTTCGTACGTGCGTGTGATGTGTGCCTTCATGCGTGCATGCTGTGTGCGTGTGTGCATGAGTAAATGTGTGGCTCCAAGATTGGCCTGGGGTGCTGACAGTAGTCCCTGGGTTGATGAGGTTGGGAGGTGTCATTTCTCTCCGTGGGACGGAGCGGAGTGGCATGGCGTTGGATAGAGAGAACAGACTCATTGTTCAAGGAGATGCAAGGACAAAGGCAGGCCTCCTGAGCACGTGGGTTAATCGAATGACATGATTATAATGACGCGACGACAGGCTGACGGTAAAAACTGTGGATGGATGAAGGACTCTTTCAGGTTTTGTTTAAGAGAGGACGTTTTGTTTGATTGGTTGACTTTGAAGGTCGTTTTTTTGTATTGTGGCGGTGTACTGTACAACTCATTTCTTACACCCAGAACATAAGACAAAATATGCGATTATGGACAACCGTGGCTGAGAAACCAAGCATATTTTTGCAAAGAATAAAATAATGGTAAATAACACAATATGCTCAATCTGTGTCGGCCAACAGTAAGGAGGTTTTTATTCTGCCGAAAGGTACGGAGTTCGTTGTCCACACCCTCCCTGTAGATAAGAGGCCTAACCACCAACTAGCTCCTTCATGGCATCAATTAACAGACACTCAGAACACGGAGAACACACAGAAGCGGCTGCTAAATAACTAAATAGGAAATAAACATAAATGATGTTTTTTATACTAGTCGTTTATGTTCAAGGTAGAATAACTGGGCTTGACAAGTGCTTTGGTTACGCGACTACCAAAAAAGATACACTATATATGGGATTGGATAAAAACACATATGGACTAGCGCCTTCCTCAAGGATAACACTTTTCCAGCCATATTCATGGGTGAACATGGTGTGATCAAAGCACAACATTTAATTATGTTTGTCTCACTCTCTTTTTTTGAGGTGATGTGTAAGCCCACCCAGACTGATCCGTCAGTAGTTAGTTATGCAGCCCGAGGATTTATTATTTATTTCCATCTCAGTAGATTCATCCAGACAGGGAGACGTGATGTGTGGACACAACACACAGGCCGCGGATCTAAAGTTAGACACTCCACATGAAGGAGAGGCTTATTAATAGCGGCTTGCGCCGAGATTGGATTCAAGAGGCAGCAAATTAATAGCAGTCAGTGATAACATGAAAAGCCTTAGCGGAAAGCTAAATAACCCAGCCTGGGGCTTCTTTAATGTGCTGCCATTAGCAAGAGAGTAAAGACTATATGTCCAGGGAACACCAGGGCTGTTTAAACTTTTCTACAAAAACACAGCAAACACTGCGAAAGAAGGTCGAAGAGAGATAAAATGCAGAATCACAATTAGAGTGTGCTGTAACTGTACTGAACCAGACGATAAGATAATTAGACTCTGCCCAGAGGGAGAAGGGAACTCATATTGATTGTGCCTGAACTCAACACCAAACACAGAACCCAGGTTCCAATTACTGCTGTTGCTGCCGTAGTTTACACAATTCTCCACCAACACAACAGGACAGTGCACAACCTGGCTTCTAATCACGTCACTTACAGCCGTGTAACACCACTATGTGTGTAGTACCGGGTGAAGGTTTCATCATTTATTCAGCTTTATTCCACGAGAACACCATGCAATCTATATTTACGTCAACTTATCTTGAAAGCCTCTCTGTGGAATGTTGCTGTACAAGATGTTTCAGGTTAACCTAATAAGGCACTGTGTGTGTGCGTGTGTGTTTGTGTGTCTGTGTCCCGTTTCAATCGGCGGCGTGCTTTTGTCCCTGGCTAAACCCTTCCCGAGATCCCCTCCTGGATTGTCGTCTCCTACACACGTCTTAAATTTCCATTTGATTCATGTTCCTCAAGCTAATGTTCTCCAGACGTTCCCGGGATCCATTCGGCATTACACAAACGCCAATCATCATGAAAGTCATTCACGTGAGAATCTGCGGAAGTCTCGGGGAGAAAAATGATCTTCAACGCCACGCACACACACACACACACACACACACACACACACACAAACAGGCACACATACTCACACACACACACACACACACATGCACACGCACATGCACATACAGGCATACATAGGTAGATCCTGAAGGGAAGCGAGGCACTTTGGGGCGAACAGCAGAGGCGCCTGTCTGAGCTCCATGGTCACACAGAGCTCCTTCAGGTCTATTCATCTCGCCTTTAATTAAAATTCACAAGAACAGACGTGGCACCAAGGTCGGCGGATAAAAAAACTCACACAAACCGACTGCTCCTCCCTCCCTCCCTCCCCTTCCCTTCCCTCCCCCTAACACCCCACCCACCCACCCACCCACCCACCCAACCGTCCGGGCACCCATCCCACGCCTGCGTGACACGGTGTACCGCTTGACACTTCTAAACAACATTGAGAAAGTGCACGGCGGCCGCTGACAGCGTGCCACCGCGAAGAGGACAGCGCGCCGCCATGTGAGGATGTGTGAAAGCATTGTTTCCCTTCTTGTGCGTGCGCGTGTGTGTGTGTGTGTGTGTGTGTGTGTGTGTGTGTGTGTGTGTGTGTGTGTGTGTGTGTGTGTGTGTGTGTGTGTGTGTGTGTGTGTGTGTGTGTGTGGATGCCTGTCTTTCCTATGTGCATGTTTGTGCAATGTGCATGCATTAATGTGTGTGTGTGTGTGTGTGTGTGTGTGTGTGTGTATGTGTCAAACGTTCGTGTGTGTGTGTGTGTGTGTGCGCACGTCCGGGCGTTTGTGTCCGTCTTGTGTGCATGCGCGTGCTTGTGTTTTGGCACCCTCCAGTCCGGCACGGATACCCTGAAGAGCTCTGTGCCGCCATCCGCTAAATTAAACCGGCCCGCCCCGCCTACACCGACTCCACCCCCCCCCCCCCCCCCCCCCCCGCGCTCCTGCAGAGAGATGGGACTCTTCTGTGCGCATGCTCCCCTGCCTGCTACACACACCGCGACAGCCGGGGAGCGCTCAGGAACGCTCCCCAAAGCCCAGTGCAATTGCCCTGTTATTGTCCACTCATCCACTGCTCCAAGGTATGAATGTGTGTGCACAGGTGTGTGTGTGTGTGTGTGTGCTGGTGCCTGATGTTTGTGTGTGTGGGTGTGTGTGTTTGGGTGTGTTTGTTTGTATGTGTGCCTGTGTGTGCGCCTGTATTTGTTTGTATGTGTGCCTGTGTGTGCGCCTGTATTTGTGTGTGTGTGTGTGTGTGTGTGTGTGTGTGTGTGTGTGTGTGTGTGTGTGTGTGTGTGTGTGTGTGTGTGTGTGTGTGTGTGTGTGTGTGTGTGTGTGTGTGTGTGTGTGTGTGTGTGTGAGTCAGTATGTGTCTATGTGTGTCTGCTTATCTCTGTGTGTGTTTGTGTGTATCTGTGTGTCGAGGATTTAAGGAGGTGTGAGCTTGGAACATCTGCGGTGCTGGAGGTTTTGACAGCGAGAGTCATGTTGTTTTTTTCTGACGGAAGTTCAGAAGGCACGTCTTAAAAGCGGCAGTCTGAACGCCTAAACTTCTCTTAATTGAGACAAGAGGCATACTGCACTCTTTTTTATGCTGTTCATCAAGACGCCTGGCAAGTTTATAATGAAACACAATCATCCTGACACAAAAATAGCCCTCCTTGATCATCTGCAGATCCCCTTCGGATATCAACATCCAGCGAGCTCTAGATACTTGTTTCATGTTCATAAGGCAGAAACTTGCCTGCATCATCAATTCGCTAGCACTGACCTCCTGAGGTAACCCATTCACACGGTCTGCCCCCTCCCCCCTCTCCCTCTCTCTAAGAGTTTGCATCTTTCAAACGTGTGGATGTGAAGGCCTACGCATTTGCATTCTGGTTTCTTCCGCCTTTTGCCAGTTTATGAGGCTATTTAAATGAAGCATATTTGCATGAGAGAACCAATAAATCATTTTGTTACGTCCGTCTACCTGAGGGTTACATAATAGTTGGTTTCCAGTCGTTTCCTCTTCTGTGAGCAAAATTCCATTATATTGCTGGGTCAAATTTGCAGATGATATAACACAGAGCAATATGTATCCCCCAGCCTGAGGTGAATCCTCCTCATCACTGTTCCCGGTGGGATTCCCACCACGCGCCAGAGCAGGGAAACAACTTCCTCATAAGACTCTGACCAGCGGGGGGTTCGGACCCTCCATGTAGCGTGGAGGGCAAAGGAAGGAAGGAAGGAAGGAACGAATGAAGGAACGAAGAAAGGAAGGAAGGAGAGAAGGAGGAAGAGCATAAGGTCGTCTGTAGCCATGTGGCAGGGCTCAGGGACCCACGCAGGGGGGGGACGGAGACGGGGGGACGGGGGGGGGACACGGAGATCCGTACCCACAGCCCCTCGGACCAGCAGCTCATTAATCACACACCTACACATGACATCGAGTAATTACCCCACCCGAGAAGGGAGACAACCACACCCGCCCACGCGCGCAGAAAGCACGCAGCCAGCCATGTACTGTACTGCGCCGCGCGTGTACCAAAGAGCAAGATGATGAACCGTACAGTCAGGTCGCGGAGGGAAACACATCCTATACATGCTGGAAACTGAATTGCATTTACATGAATTTCCGTGTGCGCATCGTGCCTGCCCGGTGAAGTTCATGCCCAGACATGTGTGCATAAGAGCAGCGGCCCACATGCACCAGCCCACATACCCAGGCCCACTTAGCTGACGCATCTGCTGTACAGGTCTGTGGGCTTCTATGGGCTTTAGCTTGGGTACAATGGGAAAATGCACGCACGCACGCACGCACGCACGCACGCACGCACACGCACACGCACACGCACACACACACACACCCCATCCGCAGTGGGTTCTCAAGGGTAGGTGGTGTGTTTTTATTTGGTGGAGGAGGTGGTGCTGGGCAGGTCACCGCCCCCACTGGGCCCAGGGAGGGAGTCAGTCTGGCTGGGCAGTGATGGAGGCCTCCACCTGTCCTCATTCATCAAGCCCACCGCGCGTATTAATTATCACAAACCTTCAGAGATACAGCAGAGGACACACACACATGTACACACACACACACACACACACACACACACAGGCAACCCCCGCCTCCCCCCCCCCGTGGACCACACACCCCTCCCCTCCCCGCCTGCCTCCCTACCGCGCCTACACCCCTGAACGCTTTACCCTCCAAAAAACATTAACCACACCGCATTGGCTTACACACACACACACACACACACACACACACACACACACACACACACACACACACCTCCCCTCATCCCGGAACCCCACCGCCACAGCGAGTGTGCGAGTGAAGGCGCAGAGTGGGGATATTGATCCATGGAGTAACTGACTACAACAGGAGTTACGAGTCAGCCAGCGTTTGGTTTTTTCCTTCTCCTTCTTTATATTACTTCCCAGGAAGTTGAGCTGTCAGGTGCGAAGCTGGCACGCGTCCCGGCGTAAACCTGACAGCAGCGCATCGGCCTTTGTTCTGCGTGCCATAAGGCCCCCCCCCTCAACCCCGCATCCCCCCCCCCCCCCCCCCCCCCTCCACCGTAACGCGAGGATCCACTCCCCTGAGCCGCAGTTAATTGGGAGGAACAGGATCTTTAATAGCTTGGACCGCAGCCCCCCTCTGATCTTTTTTCAAGCATTTCATAATACGACCGGCTTGTGTCTGTCATGGGGGGTGGGAGCTTTAAAAGGCCCAAACGCCGTGCCTTCAAGTCCACGAAATGGCCCTCGTCTCACCGCGTCTCGCCCCCCCCCCCCCCCGCCCCCCGCCCCTTCCCTCCCTCTCTCCTCTACCATCCGTCTTCCGACGTGACGGAGCAATTAGAGTGAACGAATGGAAAGACGAATGTGTCACGACGCCGCCACCCACCAATTAACAGGGCTAGGGCGGAAGAAGGGGGAGGGGAGAGCTCGGTTCTGAGCTGGTTCTGTACGGCGCCTGCCCAAAGCAGAGAGCGGTGAGCTAAATGCAGGTGAAGAGCCAGCACTTTGCGGAGGCAGCAGCAGCAGCAGCAGCAGCAGCAGCAGCAGCACAGACCCCGGGCCAGTTAATTGATCTTCATTACAGTTAATTACGCCAGCGATGTGGACCAGCGGATGAGGAAACGGATCTGGCCGCTGAGCGATTCCGTCGCAATGGGCCGCCGTTAAGCTCCCTGACAACCTTGAAACTAACGGGGAAAGAGGGGGCCGACCGGGACTGTCACTTCTCTGGCATTACTTTTCTGTGACGAGCGTGGACGCGCGCGGGAGTGTGTGTGTGTGTTTGTGTGGGTTTGTGTGTGTGTGTGTGTGTGTGTGTGTGTTTGAATCATTGTTCAGATGTGTATAATTGGTTTGTTGAACGGCAAATCGTTTTCACAGCCAAACTAAACCATACCCATGGACTCACATCACCATGATTTAATATGAGCTGTCCCAGTGGAAGCCTCCCTCCATTTCACACACAAACACCCACACTCTCACACTCACACACACAGTCGAACACACACACACACGCACGCACACATACATACGCATACAAAGAGCCACATACACACCCACACAGACACACACACACACCCACGCACACACATAAACAGTCAAACACACACACGGTTAACAGAAAATTGCTTTTGCATGTTTGAAGGCACGCTGGGTGTGTTGTGTGCCATTTTGTGTTTTGGTCGAAGTGCGCCCGTGTGCGAACTAACCGGTACACTCCCTGGACGGCTGCTCGGTCAGCAAAAGCCTGCCCACTGCCCTTCTTGTATTCATGAATAAACACCATCTGATGCAGCCGCCCGTGTATAATATCTGTCAGGGAGACGCTGGCCTGTGATCCCAACGCTCCGACCCCCATCCCTGGGGAGATCTCAGACTGAGTAAGGGTGTGGTGACAGAGTCCCTGCGTACCCCCCCACCCCACCCCATAACACTACCGCCTTCTCGGCCTTCCACACCCCAACCTGCCATCCATCGCTGCCGGGATCGTGTCTTGTTCTGCTTCAGAAACGTCGTGTCCCTCCCCCCCCCCCCCCCACCCCCCCCCCCCATCTCATTCCCCGCCCTCCAGTATGGAAATCAGAAGCAGTGAGTTCCAGGAAACAGTAGAGGGAACGGGGAGTCGGGGTAAATATTCAACCCAGGTAGAGTCTGTCAACCGTCAGCCAGAGTGATGCTCCCTCAAAAGTTGTTTTCGGCTTTGATGGATATGTGAACTGTTTTTCTACCTCTTGCTGGATTGATGAAACCGGGTGTACAGGGGGAGCCGCACTCTTTCTGAAGATTTCTGTAGTCTTGGCTTTTTACAGAAGGACAAAGGCATGCAGCGAGGGGAGTTGATGTTGCTGCACAAGGAGCCAGTTCGTTTCAGAGACCTGTACGGCTAATGTTTCAGCATCAATTCAAAATCCACATCAAAGAAGCTGAAAAACCTCTGAACGCTAAAAGGGTTGCTAACCAGCAGTCTTTCTCGTCCCAAGCTTACCGCGATGTCACACGCTTCTTCAGATATTCCCGAAATTCGCGCCGCTAACTTTGCCTCAGACTCTGTGTCAAACGTTGTGTCAGAATGGATTCTCGCATGTCAGGACAGATCAGTCAGTGGCGTTAAGAAAACCCATGTGTCAAAAAGCGACAGTTGTGACAGTTCTTTAACGGAAATGTCAGAACCGGAAAGCACGGCGGTTCGACTGACAACGCTTGTAATACGGCAGAGCAATTAAAATACAAACAGACACACACACATACATAGACGCAAACACACACACACCTACACACACACACACACACACACACACACACACACACACACACGCACGCACACAAACTATTAATGTCAGTCCTTGAGTTTTGGACTTCACAATTAAGTTCCTTACTCAAACAAAGGCCAGGTGTCACTAAATATAATCAAATTAAGTCTGACTGTGTGGGTGAGCAGAGAGTTAATTGGTTATTAAATCAAATGGATTTGCCGTTAATTTATTTACAATCCTTTTATTATTGAATTGTTTGGTTAAGACTGTGATGCAATATATTTATTTGGCAAATGTATCAATGCACCCTGCGTTGCAATGCAATTCGTCTCACTCTTTTCCAAGCCAGCCGGTGTCGTGATACAATAACTGTTGGAGGCCTTTCCTTCTTATTTACCTGATGTTTATGTGTGTGCGTGCATACGCGCGTGCACGCCTGTTTGAGTGTGTGTGTCTGTGAGCGCACGATGTGGAGGACACTTAATTAGCACATAAACGCCTACCTTGTAGCAATAAGGCTATAATTAAAAATCGTGCTTTCCTGCTATCGGGTTCCTGCACACCCACAAAAGAAAATACATATTTCACGGACCGTTTTCAGATCATTTCTCACGCCTCCCCACTGGTCCAGTCAAACAGTCAAAGCTAATCCCCTCTATTGCCTTCAAGGTTGAAAACCGCTGGATAATTCCACATCCAGATTCACAAGCACACTTTCTGCAGGCTACACATTGGGCAAATCCCCGGCGATGGGCCGACTCTGGAGAAACACACGGTTTCGAATAATGCAGCGGTAGCCCCGTGAAAGGCCAGAGAACACTCACTGCTCCTGCTGCCTTTGTTGTTTCTCCCCGTGATTTACATGGATCAATATCTTACGGCTCCTGCGCATGTGTTTTTAAGTCCAGCCGTCCACTTGTCAGTATTTGCGTAGGGCTCCTTTGGGCCATCACAAAGCTGACGCGTGATTGGTTGGGATTTTGAAATGGTCTTTGGTTGAACCTCTGCATGGTTCTCAGTAGGATGGCTTCCCACTGTCAGCACAACATGTTTTGCTACTCTTCTTACTCTTTTAGTTAAGTATTCCAAGAGTGGTGAGGTTACAACATTGATGGGATTCTTTTATAATCCCATCAATGGGATTATAAAAGTATGTGAAGCACCCTCTGTTTGGAAGTGGACGTGGAGGAGGAGTGCGGGGTACCTTGGTCTTGTCCCACAGGCCATGGTTGTCCAGCAGCATTCTCTTCTCCTTTCGGGCAAACCTCCTCAAGTCTCTCTCAAATTGCTGTGGACCAAAGCAATCGATAATGTGAAATTAGATGCAATTTTTCCTGTCTACGTTTCAAAGGCACTGAAAGGAAATAGCAACCGGAGGAAATACCAGATTTAACTTTTTTTTGCATCTGTGAATTGGATAAACGTATGATTTTTTTCTTTAATGGTGAACATGAGAGGACCTTGTTTTTAGTTGTCTCAGATATCAAAAACCTTTTAGCACCACTTTCAAAAGATACCTCCAAATACATGTCTACTCCAAATTATACTGCAAGGTCAGTCTGCTATAAATGTGATCAGATGAATCGAAATATTGTGCTTACAACACAATCTCCCCCCCGAAAAAGGGACTCAATAGACACAATCAACAGACTCTAACACTAAGGATGAGTTGCTGGATGGAGAAAGTAAAAAGTGTTATTTCGGCACATCTTAAAGTGGAGATAGCAATCTATTTTCCCCTGGAAAAAGTCCCAAATCTCCTCCACCCTAGTGCTTGTTGTAAACAATCCAACTGAAAGTATCCAGTCTTATGGATCCAATCACAGCGGTTCTCACCCTAGATCCTGTCCAGCCGAGCAGAGCGAAGGCGTAGCGCTCCATGGGCGGAGCCACCACATCCACCCTAACTGCCCTCCAGCTCCGGCCGTCGTGCTGCCCCTCCGGCCGCTGGACACCCCCCTCCACCAGGCGGTCCTCCAGCCGCAGGATGAGGAAGCTCTTGGCAAAGTGGTCCATGGCCTCGAAGCTGACACCGGGCAGATTATTGATGTCAAAGGTGGAGGGCTGGTGGTCGCAGTACAGTAGAATGCCCTGTAGGGGTCAACAGAGAGCAGACCGTCAATCAGCCACAGGTTCGAGCGTCCACATGACAGGTTGTGTTGCCTTGCTGCTGGTAAGATAAGAATGTTTATCGTGGATCATTGTTTGGGAGTATATCATCGCAAACAATCAGACAACAAAGTCAGTGATGGGCAGTCATGTGAATCACTGCCAAGACTGTACTTTAGAGCTCTGAGTTCTGGTTTAACTGTTCTGTTGGTGGGTTCCCCTGCAAGTCTGTCGGGCTGTTCACAGGCGAAAGCTGAGTTTCTCCCATGTAAAACAGCTCTACTGTGTAGCTTGTTGCAATCTCTCCGTCAGGGACATTAAACGCGTATTTAGGGGACTGAATTATATAGGATGTGTCTATGGGAGTCTTAGAGAGGTGAGTTAGATTGTGTGAATAACCAATGTAGAGCAAGTGAGGAAAGAAACGAAAGAGCGATAGCTAGGGATCGATTGGCTCTGGACCCAGGCGGCTCTGATTATAATTTAACCTGGACCATGGAGCACCATAATGCTTCACCTTACAAATCCTCCATTTATCCGGCCAGCCAATGGAAGTTTCGGGGGTCCCTGGAATTCCCAGGCGGCCAATGGATCAGCCTCTCTCGGCTCGAGCAGCAGTAATAGGCCGGAGCAAAGTGCCCCAAACCAGGGCCGCCCTCTCTTCCCATCCCGGCAGATCACCGGGGTTAATGGCAACGCGTCAAACACCTCGCTCTCTGCTTCCCGCCTCCTTTCCGGGAGAAAGAGGAGGGCCTGGGTTCCTGCTGATAGCGGTGTACTCATTAACCGACAGCTGAGCTTCTTTTGAGCGGCGCGTGTGAAGTCCCATCCCCCGCCTCCTCCATGTATGTTTCGCTCATCAACAGTCTTCTGAGGGGTCGCACAGCGGGCGAGATAAGAACCCCCCCCTCACCCCCCTGTGTCAAATCGACCGCCCCCCGCTCACCCTGATGGCAAAAAGGGGAACACGCACCCGATTACACATCACACCTTCAAACTACAGAGAGAGGGAGACTGGGTGAAAGATCCTGAATCCAAATGTTCAGCAAGGGCGAGGCGAAAGGCAGCGACACTCTACTTTGATAATGAGCCTAAAGAGCGACAGAGCGAGAGTCGTCTGAAATCCCCCCCCACACACACACACTCCACTCCTTCAGACCCACGAGCGAGCCAAAGTGCAGAGAGGATGTCTGCAATCCGATCTCATACATGGGGGCGAGCTTATGCGTGGAGACACTCATCACAGGCTGTTCTGTTTCCCAAGATGATTCCATCCAGATGCCTTAAGAGCAAATACAAGCAACTAATGACTTGTGAGCGTGTCTGTCACGCAGTGCATAAGGGGGCATGAACGCCATTGAAACCAAACCGCGTGCGAATCCAACGAAAGGAGATTAGCGGCCTTGTCAGTCAATTGAACTTCCTGTCATCCTCTCTTCTGACGTCTGTCCCTGCTGCTTTCCAACATAGCTCTTGCAAAAATCAAAAACGGCAAAAACAAGTGAAACACACACCCAAAAACAGGGAAGCCGTGAAGTTTTTGTGCGTTTGAGCAGCGCCTGAGGGTTGTTTAGCCTGCCAGCGGTCTTTAATCAACTCCCACGCAGCAGGTAATGTCAGCCGCACTCTGAGAGGTAAGCTCATTCCACCAGAACTGTTTACACAGGGAATTACCAAAGAGACGATAATTTGTTTTCCCCAAAGCTTTTTTTGCTTTTGAGTGTATAAAAAAAATAGAGAAGAAGAAAAACAACTGAATCACGAGATTCAACGCTGTGTCGGGAACGGTGATGCCAGGTATCAGAGCTCAGGGTATCTATGTTTGTTTTTTACTAAATATTCTTCTGCATAATTATCTTGTTTTGAAAGGGTCAGCAGCACGGCCCGCCCCGGGGAACATTAAGTGCCGTGCAGTCAGCGATCTAATGACATGTTCCCCTCTGACACAGAGAACACATCTAGCGCCTGCCGCCAAGTCACAGATTAGTATGTATTAGTGGGGCGTGTTGGAACCCCACTCGCTGACGTTGATTCAGCCTGAATAAAGTGATGGCATCGCTAATATGGAGGCGCAGCAAGTTTATAGAGAGAGAGGGGGAGAGAGAGAGAGAGAGAGAGAGAGAGAGAGAGAGAGAGAGAGAGAGAGAGAGAGACCGAGAGAGAGGACAGCTTGTGAGTGTGTGCTGTGTGTGTGTGTGTACAACATGCAGAGCCAGAGCATCGCCTTTCGCCTTTCGTGTCAACAGGAAAAAGTAACCATTAGCATTGAGCAGCAAAATGTTACTGTGATTCTAAAATAATAATCGCACTTCCGCAGAATCACTGATGTGTCACCTCTCACATCCCTCCCCGGCCCTGTGGGCCTTGGCTCTGTGCAACCAGGGCAACCGAGCTCCTGAACCCGACGACATTTCTAGTGCGCCCACGGAAAGTGATGAGCTGTGTTCATACATGGGACTCGGAGGCAGAGAGGGATGATAGAAGGAGGACAGCCTGAAGCCCCGCCCCCCACCCGGCTGCCATCGGAGGGAGGCGAGGACCTTGAAGCTTATCGGGTCCGGAGCTGCTGGCTGACCTTGCATCCTGTTACCCCCCCCCCCCCCCCCCCCCCCCCAAACCCCCCGCCAAGTTACACCCCTCAGCAAGCAGGAAGAGGAGGAAGAGGCGGAGAAGGGACATACTAAAAGATGAACCCAACGGCGCAAGGACATTGCCAGATAAATGTACGTTTCACCTCCCCTCGGGTGGTGGATAGGGTGGATAGGGTGCTGATGGTGTGAGTGTGTGTGTGTGTGTGTGTGTGTGTGTGTGTGCACTCCACAATATTATATTTCAAGTTAAGACATCCCCACAAAACACCCGCCCGCACTCCCATACTCTACCCCCCACACACACACACACACACACAAACACACACACACACACACACACGCACACACACACACCCAACCCCAGAGGCTCGGTTGCAGATGACAAGGTCATACGGCTTAAGAGCCCACCTTTGCCACCGCTACTTAATCACCCTCCCTCAAGCCCCTCCCCCCCCCTCTCCCCATGGTATCACCCATCCCGGCCCAGTTCTAATCCCATCCATCGCCGACGCTACAGTTATCCATTATCCAGTACTCCGCACTACTGCAGTGGGCCCCGCCGGGCTGGAGCAGAGCTGTAGTGGGAGTTTGGGGGGGGGGGGGGGGGGGGGGGGGGGGGGTGGTAGCAGACAGCCTGGTTTACACTTTTGCTGCGAACCGCTAATGAGGTGAGTTTAAGGTGATGATGTCTCCTCCTTGATGCTGATCACAAAGAAATGTGTTAAATGTCATCATCGTCATCCACATCCTCATTACACTCCGGAGGACACACACACACACACACACACACACACACAGTGGACACACACATAGAGAGTGGACACTCACACACAGGGGACGCACACACATACACACACACACAGGGGACACACACACACACACACAGGGAACACACAAACAATGGACACACACACAGACAGTGGACACAATCCAACAGGGGACACACACACACAGTGGACACACACAAAGGGGACACACACAGTTGGACACACACAGTGGACCAAATAAAGTGGTCACACCCACAGTGGACACACATTGTACTCACACACAGTGGACACACACACATTGGACTCACACAGAGTGGACACACACGATATACACACACACATTGGACTCACACACAGAGGTCACACACAGTGGACCCATACGATGGCCTCACACTCGTTGGACACACACACTAGACTAAACATACACAATGACCTCACACACAGTGGACTGGAAACACTGTGTGCGATAACTTCCACTACTGCTTGTGGGTCCTTTGCTGACTGTTAAACCAAATACGTGATGCACCACGTCTGCAACAGACAGGGCATGGGGCAGGGCCTATTTCGTCCCTGTCTTTTAGCCGGCTGGTGTTCTGTTCTCTTGTCCTCTGCATTTGCACTCCTCGGTGGCAGAGTTGGCGCCGCGTGGGGGCGGAGCCCAGCAGAGAGCTCCAGCGAAGATGGATTGGTCCTACACCTCCGCAGTGTCGTCTCTAGATGGTCTATAAGCCTCTCTTACAGATCGCCTGCAGAACGACGGCCTAGTTTAAGTTGGCCGTGCAGGATGTTCCCGGGCCGATGATTATCTGGCATTCTGATGAAACGGCAGAGATATCTCAGCTGAAGTTGCGGGATCATCCCCTATATCCCCCTGGAGTTGGACTTCTGTAGGACCATTAAGTGCACGACACAGTGTTGCTAGGTCACTCTCAGGATACGTTGAAGGCACTTAATGTGAATGGGCTCAGGCTGCTTAAGTAGAGCTTTGAAATGCGCTCCCTATTGCTGGACAATGTTGCCCACTTAGAACCAGTGTTCTAAGTGGGCAGACAGTGGATGTTCCACGGCCATTTCCTCCTCCGACCAATAGAACAGGCAAAAGGATCCGCAATTACAAGTTAGGTAATAAGGAACCGGAAGGTCCCCTGAAGGGACAAACATGTGTGTGGATGTGAGCATGTGAGTGTAAGTATGTTTGTGTAAGAGTTTGCGTGTGCGTAAATGGGTGCGTGGGTGCTTGTTCTTGTGCATGTGTGTGCTTGTTCTTGTGCGTGTGCGTGTGCCTGTGCGTGCGTGTGTGGGTGTGCATGTACGTGCATGTGTCTGTGCGTGTGTGCGCATGCGTGTGTGTGTGTGAGTGTATCCTTGGAAGCATGGGGAGGGTGGATAGAGAGAGACGTATTTTTAAACCCGTCTTTGTCTGATGACAAAGTGGGTACACTGTGGTTCTCTGGACCACTCTTTCCTCTGCGTCTAGCCCCACTCTGGGCCTTCCCCTGGGGAGCAGCAGCTCCCCCTGGCCGCCCTACACACCACGTCCTTGTGCCAAGTGGTGTCAAGAAGGACAGCTTAGGAAGTTGTTCACACGCGCTGTCGGCAATGTCAACAACAGCACGCCGGTCTGGCTTAGGCTTGTATGAGGTGGCTTAGGCCGAAACGTGACCAGCTTCAGTATATCAATGAGAATAATGGGGATGATAAGAAGAATATTTAGAATAAGAAAATAAATCTTGACTCTTTGTGAATCTTCACTCATGGTTAAATGTAATTTAGTCATGGAATTGGTAAAAAAATAATAATTAAAAGCTACAAATAAATGTGATTCTCCTAATGTTATTATTTTTTCATATCATCCACACTGCCCTTGGGAGGTCATTGACAGGTCCAAATAATATAATATTGAATTAAATTACATCATAATATATCATCTGAAAGCAATATGTAAGGAATCAAGTACAGCAACTTGCTCATTATCACAATTTAAAACTGACAGGGTGACGCAGGACCCAAAGAAAACCCCAAGATAAAAAACTAAAATTACAGCGTCCATTGCAATGGCCTGTTATTCATAGCAGCGGTCTGCTATTCAGAAATAACCTCTGAATGCCGTAATTGACCACATCAGAAGTGAGCTTTCAACAAAGCTATGCAATAAAATTACATATTAAACAGACATTAACAGACACTGTTGGTTCTGTTCAGCCTTATCCGAATATAAGTAAAACATAACTATAACAATAAATAATGTGAATTAGAGAGGGACCAGGACATGAAGGGAGGCTTTACCAGACCGAAAAGGATTCTGCTGGTGCATTTGACCGGTAGAAGGAGTTTAAAGAGGAGAGTTAAAGAGGACTTACAAGACGTGCTGTTCCTACACATGCTGTCATTTTTTCAGTCGATTAGCATATAAATTGTGAAAATGGCACAATTGATATGCCTGGTTGTAAACAATGAAACTGAACAGAAGTTCCTCACGACCTGACGAGACAACAAATTATTCTCTCCAGCTTTTAGCTTTAACTCCTTCTATTTAAGGCGACTACAAAGTATGTTTCTCATAATGAGCTGTCTAAATGCTAAATAAATTTGTATTCCTAAAATTAGCTAGTATTTTCCGTTACACAGCTGTTCGAGGCATGAGAGCAAGAAACAGTGTGTCTACATGCCCTCAAATTAAATATTTGGTTCACGTTTGGAGCACATTTTGTTCATACAACTCTGGAGTGCGGCGCCACCAGCCTCACAGCGGTGACAAACAGTGTTCAATAATCCCCTTGAAAAGAAATGGCCAATAATTGCATCATTAATTTCGAAAAAATTACATCATTACGCGATGAAGGCGGAAAGCGCGCCCTGCGTTCGCTCCATCTCGGTCACTCAGCTCTTCACAGCCATTCTCTCATCATTTCCTCCCCGCCTCACAACCTTCCCACTCTCCCTCTGGGTCTTTTCTGTCTTTTTTTCGCCGCAGATTTTCCATCACAGAATCCATTTTCGGTCCAGCATCCTCTCCCAGCTCCTCTGGTCTCTGCTATTTGTTTTTTAAAGTGTGAAAGTGAGCCACTCCTGAAGAAGAATGGCTTTTCTTTGTAAAGGGCTGTGGTGCCGATTCCAAAAAATGGAAAATAATACGGCTTTGATATTCTGTGACAAGCCCAACCTGTCTGCCCCTCTCGGGGCCGGAGAGGGGCTCCGGAGCACGTGGCAGAAGGAGCCCTCGCTGGTGCGGTGTGAAAACAAAGGGCCCTCACGGGCGCGAGCTGCTGTCCAACGGGCTCTCTGGGGGAGCTGCATAGGCAGTTCAGCTGGCTCTATGAGACACTGAAACTTCGTATCAGCTTTAGTTTTGAACGTCTAATCGTCTCTTGGAGACACCTGCCTTGAATCCGGTCTCCTGGGTGCTGAGGATATTTATGTTGTTTCACTATGACAATCGTAGAACAGAATTGTGAATAACTGAGTGAGCATTATTGAGAACTAACATGCCGGAGCAACCCTCATCAACGGGGTTCCGACTTCAATAAGCTGAGAGAAGACAACGAAGAAAATCGAAACAACCAAGAGAAAGAGAATACACTCGTTATTTTTACACTGAATTTGGCAACGCAACATCGGAAACGGAAAAGGTCGCCTCTCTATCGGATGGCGCAGCTTATCTCGACCTCCCGCCCCTCAACCCATGTAACTGAACACCTGTCGCTTCCTCCACAGCATGCTCGGAAGTCCCGCCCTCTCCCAGCTCAGGTCAGGTGCAGTTTGTTTATTCGGTATACATATGCATCCAAACAACACAGTAGTAGATACTAAAAGCACTCCAGATCCCGACATCAATAAATCCACTCATGCAGATAATTTAAAACGGATTAGCTTCGATATCCTACTACGACTAGTTCACCTGAGTGATGGCTGCTAAAACAAAGCTTATTTTATACTTCTTTGTCCTGCACTTTAGGCGTATCATTTCCAGAAGGAAGGTGCGAAGATAACCTGTCGCCACACTCGGTCGAAGCACCCAATCTCAGGCGTTACAGCGTAAAACGAGAACCCCTGGGAACGAGGTCACCCTTCAGGGGTTCCTCTGAGGTGGGGAGCGTTGAATTCTGATGGAACGCATCACATTCACAGCTTGATTTCTGAGGAGACTTTATGTGATGGGTGTACACACGCACACATCGCATAATACTTCTTCCCTCTCAGAAGTCCAAACTCGGATAAACCATCGAATGAACCACATGCTATTTTTGTCGCCACAGCTGCCCTATTTTCTGCCTAGGCGGGGACACTCAGTGATACCAAACTGTGTCCCAGTGACTCCTTACCTGGCGTCTCAGGCTGTCCACCAGGCTGAGCAGCAGGGTCTCCTCCTTGCCCTGCTCCGGTGTGCTGAGCAGGAAGTCCACGTCATGACCAAACTCCTTCCCCCTGGACAACAACAAACAGACATCAACACAGACGCATTTAAGTCGAAATGCGTGGCCCGCAATCCTTCGTAGACTAAATAACCCACTTACACTCACTTTTACTCAACTGGTAGTTGTTTAAGGGTTTAGCTTTCCTTTAACACAGCTTTTTGAAAGAGATGTCTAAATAAATATATATACTTATTTTAGATGCAACAACTGATGGGGGCGAGAGGGGGGCTGGCAGAAGGTGCTGTTATGGCACGCAGCATGCCGCGGTCAGCGTTACAGCTTTTTATTCCCCCGCTATAATTCAAACAATTTGTCTTAAGTTGTTAAGCCTAAAGACTCAATTTTTACAGCAGCTGCCGGTGTGTTTAAAGCATTCTAGGAGAATCATCATTTTCCACTTGGATCCATGTGATAAACTGTGTCCATATGGAGCCGCAGCCACGCTGCAGTACGGCAGGCAGGGAGGGGGTGGTGCAGGTGGTGAGGAGGCTATAAGCAAAGTCATTATCAAGTCATTACCAAGTTAAGCAAACACAATGTGTACACAGATAACCTCTCCGCAGGTTGACCCCAGGCCACTGTGTGACGCCGCTGACGCAACTTCCGCGTAGCCGGCTTGGTTTGTTTGGTTTGGTTCGCAGGACGCTTAGCGTCGACCTGCTATCTCGTTTTGTATCTATTTACCGGTATTTATATCTCCGACCTGTTCTGCATACTCTGTATTGTATTCGCTGTTTCCTCTTTGGAGCTCCGTCTGCATCAACCACGGTCAGCATGGACTCCGGTTGCTCTTGTTCCGCCTTTCTCATAGATAAGATAGCTCTGTTAGAGTGACGTATCCGTCAGTTAGGATGAAAGGGTGCGGTGGTGCGGCCTCGCGCGGTCTCGAGGTGCAAAACCAACATTTCTTCCTTGCTAATTCAAGGGAGTTTTTGGGTAATTGGGGTGTCGTAAATATTTGGCCTGTTAATCCCTTTGAGACTGTAATGGTGATTAAGGGCTATACAAATAAAATGTAATTGAATTGAATGAGTTGAGCTGTTGAATACCCCTGATGCCTATATACCCACACAGATGCGTTTGATGAATAGTTATTATGAACTATGATCTACACATTCATAAGAGACAAAGAAAGGAAGAAAATACATCTGAAGCTTGGACGTCATAATTGCCACGCTAAAAACAATTTCCTCTGAACGTGGGAGCAACGGAATTTTCCGGATCTCATTTTCTCTCACCTCTTGAGTAATATATGACTAATAAGATTGGGTTCATATTGTTTTAATGAATACATTGTCCACCATATCCGCCTGATTTGCTATACATTCACACCTCATGTTGGGGATATCAGCAACCAGTGTGGTGGAGTGACATAATGTTTTACGACGACCACACGTTCAATCCAATGCATATGCGTCTAAGCTGTCCTTCAGACGTGTGGTTTGGTATCTCAGACGTACCGACTCCCACAGCGCCCCCCCCCCCCCCCCCCCCCCCCCCGTCCCCCCCCCCCCCCCCGTCGGGGAGGCAGACACACCACGATACACCACTTGTGTGGAGGGCGAGTGAATACCCCTCGAGCCCCGATCCTGCCCACATGAAAGGGGGATCATGGCCATGCTGACGCAGGCCCGCAGTCAGCTGTGGTGGCTGTAACACTGCCTGGGGGGGGGGGGAACACAGCGGCCGGACTCAAACCAGATCAGGATAATCCTGTTGCACACACAGCAGGACAGCTGCCAGCTCTTCTGCCAGCCCATTAGGTACTAGTTATTGCATGTTGACGCACATAGACAGACACACACACACACACACACACACACACACACACACACACACACACACACACACTCACATTACGTGTTATTATGGGGGATTCCACATCAGTCGAAGGAATGCTTATTGATTCACCGAATGGCTGAATCGTATTGGTTTCTTCCATGTCTCCTCTACAGTGCTTCTCCGTATTACCATCTTTATAATAACTTTGAATATCATCCTCAGTGGCTCTCCTCCATATTTATAGAAGGAGTGTCAAAAAATGTAATATTACTCTACACATGGCTTCAAGGACATAAAAGGTGGATTACATTTTAGGCTCGACTAATTTTATTGGACGATTTGAGTTCTTTATTGAACACGCACAGTGTAAGCTTACAATTGAACCAACGCTCACAAGTCTCTGATACACAAATACACCATAAATGCCAAAAAGGTGAGCAACCAGCACCAAATTAAATGAGGGGAGCCAGGAGGGCAGACCATTGCTGGTTTGTGGGGAAATTGCATGGCTCTCCGTGGCTAATTCACAGGTTAAGCAGGTATAACCAAACAGCTGTTTAGTGCCTGACAAGGCAGTTACATGAAATGGAATGAAACTAACCCTAACATTAAAACAAAGTGTGTCCATCAGGCATTGAACAGCCCAGTGCCTGCTGCCAATTTTATTCTTGCCAGGTGATTCTGCAGGATTGGCTGAGATTTAAACTGCATGTGGTTCGATATTAATATGTTTTTCTCTCTCTAATCTTTAATGAACCAAGGGTTAGGGTAAGTGTCATTTGGGCAACTCAATTCATGGTTGCAGGTTTCTGGGGTCATTTTTCACACTTGTTGACAGACGTTGTCCTTCTATGCTAACCTCTGGGACGATCTATAGCCCCAGACATTTTGGCCTATTTGAAAACCAGGTACCTCAGCTGCCCATCGGCTAAATGTGCTACTTTCTTTCCAGAATCTCCCAACACTCGTAAATGGCAACGCAGCGTTTCGGAGATCCTTTTCTGAGGGCTCATGCAGCTCCTCTTGTTGGGGAAAAAAGGCTTTGCTGCGCTAGCAAAAGTGCACTGGAGTGCACTGCGTGAATGTGTGCCGTGAATAGCAAAATCAAAGCAGAAGATCATCAGCATGAAAATAGTTTCCCTCCAATCAGCTCTTAAAGCCCCGAGATTGTATTGAAGTGTCTATCAGTGTCAGTGTGTGTGTGTGTGCATGTGTGCGCGTGTGTGTTTGTGTGTGTGTCTGTGTGTGTGTGTGTGCGACTTTGCGGTGATGTAGACTGCAGCTTTCTAAAGCCAATTTAAGGAAGCAGAGATTAAACAGATTGAGCGAGGGCATTAGTGGGTCTAGGAGTTACTGCAGATGCTCTCTCTAAATGAATCGCAGACAGTGGGAAAAGGGGCAGTCAGCATGTCACACACCTTCTCTACAGCACAATTATTGTATTTTCCGCCTCTCTCTCACTAACGACGTAAGCTACGCTCTCACACAACAAATTTATTGAGCATTGTGCGTCAGCATTAGCTTCAGCCATGTGGAGGCGTGTGGCCAGTTGGAAATGCTAAAACTTTCGACCCCGGGTTGATTTCTCACAGTAAAAGTTGTAAACACGTTATTTAACGAACATTAAAAGAAAGTGTGTCTGAATTGTCAGCGCATGGCATTTGACGGTGACAATATTTGGACTTCAATTTCTGCTAGGGCCACCACTGTCTGGGAAATGTATGCACTCATGGCAAGTGATCCAATAAATGCCAATGTTTCTGGGACCTAGCGCTACATTGCCCCTTTTCACTCCACCTGATGCTAATGTAGCTAACAATGCACCTCTATTGCATGAGGGAAAACGATTTATTATTAAACTTTGCCATGAAGGAGCCCTAAAATATGCAAGGATATTCGCTCATTTAAGAAGAGGATGGAGTGAATAAATAATGGCTCTGTAGGAGGCACTTCCTCAGAACTACATTCTAGGGTTGTTCAAGCACAGATCATAACGCCTTATAGTGTGGTACATAAAGGCGTTGGGGATGTGTGGGTTACATCTCTTTCAAGAGACATAAACATCTCTCTTTTTGATGTAGGCCTATACAATGAGAGAATGCCCTGGTTCACAGTTTTTTTTTGTAGATAATTGTGACAAATGGGAATTGATAAGGAGCAAAGCCATGAGGCCGGGATCGGAAATTGGAGATTTGCAGCGTGGTGTCAACAGCCTTTTAGCCAGCCAACATTTTTTTGTGATATAAGGCCTCGATAAGACACAAAAAAAGAGACATGAATCTTTACTGGCGCCGCAATTGCGATCCATGGTGACAGGGAAGGTATGTTCAGCCTCATATCTTTTTACAATCCTCCCCTGCAGGCAAACCACTTTGGGACGTGTCACCTGCATCTTAAAGAGGTTCTTAGAAGAGGAAGATCAGTCTATCTCCCCCTGTATCCCCCTGGCTCTCATTCCGTTGCCATCTCCCGTTTTCTTTCCAAGGTAGACAATTTTACTTAGCCGGGGCCAGCAGGATGCACTTCATCGACTGCGTTAATATGTTCCGATCGTTTTTTTGAGACATTGAAATAAGCAAATTAGAGACGAGGGAGATGAACTGTTCTCTCTTTCTCTCTCTCTCTCTCCCTGGACGATAGACAATGGATTAGAATACTAAATGTCTCGGGTTACACCAGAAATCATGGCTAGGAAAGCTGAACTTCACTATGAGTACAGCTCTTTCTAAATATATATAATTAAGATAAATTAGCGAAGCCAGGCATCTTCATTGGACTCATAACTGTTTCTCTGAGCAGTGGACTAGGTAAAGTTTCTAGCTCCATTTTCAATTATGTAAATTGGGCATTTTTCAATAATACAAAAAGTTAATTACGGACTCACAACACATCCATTACCCTCTCACTCTCTCTCTCGTGTGTGTGTGTGTGTGTGTGTGTGTGTGTGTGTGTGTGTGTGTGTGTGTGTGTGTGTGTGTGTGTGTGTGTGTGTGTGTGTGTGTGTGTGTGTGTGTGTGTGTGTGTGTGTGTGTGTGTGTGTGTGTGTGTGTGTGCGCATGCGTGCGTGCGTGCGTGCGGTTGCTCGACGGCATCCAAGGTTCTCTCAACACACACGTCGTAGCATCCAGGTACTACGTGGGCTCCGTCTCCCTGACGTTGAAGACATTAGGCCCGCCTCTCGGGGCCCTCTCGCGCACGGCTCCGCAGCTGGCTCCTGGCCCATAACAATTTATAGCGCTCCCCTCCCTCCCTGCCGGTGTTAACTAGCCGTGATGCACTAATCACTTTTTTCAATCTCGTTTGCCAAATCCCCCTCTTGAGGAGTTGATATTTACATCCATTCCAGCTGTCGTCTCTCCCTTGAATGATGCTGGAGGATTTTTTCCTTTAATGTGGGCTCAGGGCATCATTACACTGACATAAGATACTGTTGATTCGATCACGTGACTTTTGGATTGTGGCGGCCATCTTTATCTCATCTGTTGTCATGTAGCATAACAGCAAGGCAGCTACTTAAGTAAGTGTAGGAAGAGTTGCATCTTAAAGCATTTTTTTTTTTTTTATAGAAACGTATAATTGCTTGTGATCTTAGCCCCAAGTAGAAGTAAAAAAAGAGCACAGTGTGCAGTAAAGGCAGATGGCGAGGCTGTTCTTTTCCCTCACTGAGCCGAGACTGCTGATAAGTCTCATATTCCGATGGAACCTCAAAACATAAAAGCACGGCATGACATCCATCTTGTTTAAATTGATATCTGATATTGCTTATGGGGATTTATCGCAAAGATAAGTCGCTGTGTTTGGCCATTTTTATAACTTTTGCTTTGCATATGTGGTATACATTCCCAGCGATTGTGTCTGATCCGTTTCCTATCCGATGCATGGAATATAGACCTATTGACAGATCAGTCCACCACCTGCCTCTATGGTCTCAGTATAATCCACTCCCATTGAGACACGGTCAATATTCACAATGTACTGCTGCTTATCAGACACTTTCATCCAAGTGGAGGGGGATAGGCTGCTTGGTCACAGAATCCTAAAGGTTAAACTGCAGTCATTGGGTATCAAACCCAGTAGCTTTCTGTTGGGATCATAGCCACTATATTATCCTGCCCTCTCTTGTAATTTATATTAATACTAACATGAATAAGCTTCACATATGACCTAGTAGCCTACCAAGTGCTTTCAACTATGGGATGTATGTGGCATTTTTCTGACAAAGTACAAGCCAGTTACATTGTGTTTCAGATATTACTTTTGGTGGCGATGGTGTATCTATTTGGGGGTGTCATCAAATATGAACAAAATAAAAACTGTCTTTATTCAAACTCACTCTACTTTCTTTCCACTGTTAATCTCACCCTCCTTCCACTTACAGAGTTGCAGTGCGTAGGAAGAATAAGATGTAATTTCTCTTTGATGACAGCTGTTTGGACAGTGTAAATCAGGCTATTATTTGTCCTCAGTGGTCCTGATGACTCTGGTTTTGCAAAACAAGTGCAGCCCAGTGCAAACAATGACAACCTGTGGACAATGACCACCTCTAACAATGTTCAGGACTTCTGATTTCAATGCAAACCAATTACTGTAACGATAGGGTTGGTTTGGTTGGTTTTTGTCTTTGGTTTGTTTCCTTTATTGTCGCCTACACATCGTCACGGCACAAAATAAAAACGCTCTGGGTTAAGACAGCTGGTACTGTCACGCCACATAAAACAAACCCTCCCACTAAGTGCTCCAAAATAACCGAAACACACTTCTTTGGATACTTTGAAATCTGCCGAGAAAAATTAAGCAGAGAAAGACGTGAGGAGAGAGAAGAAAGAGAAAATTAATTGCCCCTTGCTTCCGGTAGACACACACATACACACAGTGACCAGGGTGGGGCCCCCAGACCAGGGCTGGCTCTAGAACGGGCCGGCACTGCAGAGCCGTACGCTAGCACTACTTTTCCCCAGCCCACTGCCTTTGAATTATTGAGCAGACCGCACGGCACTGCCCGCAGCTAGGGCCAGAGCCAGCCCTATGCAGACTGCTCTGTGCCTACTGACGGGGCAGAAAGCACATTAAAAGACAAGTGCAGTTCAAAGGGGCCTCGACAAGGGGAAGGGGGATGTGAGAGATAGCCTGAGCCAGTAGGACCGCTCGCCATGTAAAGACCGTAGCCCCCCCGTGAACAGCCCTCAGGGGGTAAAAGTGATTACAGCAACGCGCTGCAGAACACAGCATAGTCTGCATACAGCCGGGGGAGTTCTCTTGTGAAATCAGAGCGTTGGAAAAGGATTGCAAATCTACCCCATGTAATCCCGAATCATCCGCAAATGTGGACACAGCCAGATAAGCCTCGAACCAAATGCAAACATGATCAACGGTGTTTCTAGCAGGGCAGCACTACTTACAGAGTGTAAGTACCGCAGAGCATGATGGGAGCTCTTTCTCTCTTGAGTCCTACCTGATGACCCTCAGATCCACCAGTGATTTAATGCCATTAAATATAATCACTCACACACACACACACACAGACACACACACACACACAGACACAAACCAAGATCTCTCTTAAATGACAAAATAGCTAATTAAATCGAGATCTTGCAGCTAGAGATGGTCCGAGCCTTTAGTCCGTCTGAACCCGGACTTGGAGCCTGGTCCCCGAGTCGGGACCCGGAGAACCAGGAGCGGTCGTACCTACGAAAGCCGCCCGTCAGCACCAGGACGGCGTGCGCGGAGATGCCCAGGGCCGCCTGGTGGAGGATCTCCCCCACGGCGAGGGCCTCGGCCCGGCTCACAGCCCTGGAGATGTCCCCATGGTGCCGGAATCCTAGGGAGGAAGAGCGGACCGCTGTCAGATACACTGACGTCATCAGGGAGCAGGTGGATGTGGGGCAGCCATTGAGCCAGGATTCCTGTGGGTTGGCTGCGGACGACGGGATCCGAACACAGACCCAGGAAGCAAAAGCCAGGGATTGGACTTTGGATGGGCCAAGAGAAAATTGTGCTGGGCCTTGTATAGTAAATTAATGATTCATATATTATTAAAGCTTTCTGATTGGGTTGGCCGATTCCCTGGTGGCAGGCCCCCTCACAGCTATGTGTCCGCTGGAGGACAAAGAACCAAACCGCTATGCACTGTACCGGCATTCTGCCCCCTATAAATAGGGAGTCGATGAGCAGGGACATGAACCCTGCGCCTCGAGATTAAAAGTCTGCTGCTCCAGTGTCGGAGCAACCCCAGGCTATGTTATTGTGGAAGGAGACAAGGTCGGAGTCGTATAATTTATGAGCAGGAAGTGGGGTGTCAAGGGGAGACGGGATTGTTGAGCGGCTTGTTGTCCGAGGGCCGTTGGGCGTCTTACTGTGGATGGTATTCAGTGTTGTCCTGACGACTAACTGTGGCCAACCTTTGTTTATTCTATCGTTTGTCAATCTTCAACAATGTAGAAACCACTGCCAATAAAATAATATCTTTTGCTTACGCATTTTGCTTATTGTTTCCCTTTTCGCTTTACTTTGAAATCAGATTTTGTTGCTGCTCATTGTTATCCAGCAACGATAACAAAACTGACAGACTTGATTAAGTTGTCTGTCTGTCAGCATAATGCATTACGGGTGGAGGGGAGGGCCGAATGGGCCCGTCAACTTGTCCCAAGTCATTTTGATTTGCCATCTGATGCCTTGCTTCACACAGTGAAGGATTGTCCAGGCAGAACGGGTTTGGCATAAAAAATAAGTGGAAAACGGGGGAAAAAAAGGCTCAACATGCACAGTTTTATTGAAGGGAATTGCGAGCTGGGGCTCCAAATACATTTCGGGAATGTCGTTCTCTGATAATATTTGATGTCTTTGTCTAGCCTTAATATTCTTATTTCATCAAATTAATTAATTTAAGGATATTAATGTTATTATGTGTCAAAATTTATCTGACAATTCAATACTTATATAACCCTATATAATTTCCAGTTTCACATTTAAGTTATCCTTTATTGTCCCGTTGGGGGGGGGGGGGGGGGGGGGGGGGTGTTTCTGCACTACTACTCCCCCCGCCGGTATTTTTTGTGTACCGGTCGGGATTTGAACTGGTCACCCTCCAGTTACTGGTCCTTAACCAGTAGGCCACGGATTTAAACGAAGTCCTCCCGCACCTACAAATCTCAAGGAAGAACGCAGCCTTTGCTTTCTGATTGATGAAAACGAGTGCTAGTGCCGTTCCACAATGAGCTGTGCCCTTCATAGCCACAGAGCATCGATTTTTATAACAAATACTCTGGTTTATTATTGCTTTCTGACTGTAATCTCAATGCTGGTCCCCTTTCGGCCCACAATGGTTGTAATGTTCTTCCTTCACCGAGCTCCTTCAATAAGGGTTCTCCCACCGGACCACATGAACGCGTTCAAAAGGTTGATGCTACAGTTGAGCTATTGCCCTTTTTGTGTCTCCGTCTCTCTCTCTCTCTCTCTCTCTCTGAAGTCCTGACTTCTTTCAGAAACCCATCATTTCATCGAGAGGCGGTGAAATAGCGATGGCTCCACTTTACCTGCTTTCTGCATGCTGTTCAGTTCAACACCGGGGTCTTCCAGAGCGTCATTGAGCGTGCGCAGACCCCCGCGGTGCCACTTCTCGGCTGTCTTTGGCCCAACCCCAAACACGCTGGTGAACAGCTGGCAGGAGAGAGAGGCACACAAGATGACACGCTCTGAAGAGAGAGTCCTTCCGGTGACGGCCTGTGGTTACCTTCTGATAACTTGTGAAGGTAATCAGTAAAATGACAGGGGTCTCATTATAAAGCAGTGCATAGGGCCCATACTAAAAGGGTTTGGTTGTAGAAAAGCCAAAAATGGCGGGCGGTAAATTAAGAGGAGTAAAACCATACGGTCACACACCTACAGGTCATTTTCATGTAACAGTGATTATGAATCAGAATCCACCTGGAAATGTGGGAACATTGATCAGTCTACCCAAACAAATCCAACGATAAATGGTCAATGCAAAGTACCACATGAAGCTGGAGCCATATCAATTAAATGTTGATCAATGGTACATCGAAAAAAAGAAATCTGCCACATAAATGAAGGTGCTTGTGGGCGCACCTTAGGCCGCGGTAAATGCAGTGTCTGTGACAGACGAGACAGGTCATGTTCACTGCAGCGATTTGACAACTGAAATCGTAGGCTTGGTGATAAGTGCACAGCATTACGTTATATAATAAAAAAATCTAATGGCACTCTGTTCTGCTATTTTTTACAGCTATTTGATGTAGACTTTCCACAAAGTAAATCAGTTAGCTGCCATTCAGTCGGCCCGTCCTCCGGCTTCGGGTTGGGATATGTGATGGGGATACATCACAGATTAAATATTGAGAGGGATTTGATTGAAGATTTGAGTAGGCTCAAGCTATATCCTTTCCAATTGAAAGGTGCTTATGGAATAGTTATGGCTCACTACAAGCACAAGAACAAATAACAGGGCCGGTTTGAATGTTTATGATAAAGGGAAAGTATCGATCAAGTGAAAAGAAATGTGGGAGAGGCATCATTATACAATCTGGCTTCAATTCACCGGCTCGCCATTTACATCGCCAACATCCCCTGCTCGCAAAATGTTTGCGTACAAGTATACACCTTCTCCGGTCAAGTTTGTTTAGCTGCCAAGTAGGGTACACCTCTTTCATGCCCCGTTTTGTGTGTTGACAGCGGTTATAATGGGGACCCCAGTGGTTCAATAAGCACCAAACAGAGAAGAGAAGAAAAATGAAACACCTAGGAAATTTTGGAAGTGACTCACTCCTTCCCTTAGTCCCCATTCTCTGCACACTGAACATTATGTAGCCCACTGCTTATGAAACAACTAAGCCAGAGAATATGTGGAATTCATAAAACAATTATGACCCGGTCCGGAGAAGAATGGCTGCCACGTGTATTGGTTGCATAAACAACATAATTTGCATAAATAACTAATATGGGCCGGACCATCTCTAATAGATGAATGCCATGACACTGAAAACCGCTATGCATCATGGGATACACTGGGGGAAATAAGCTTGCATCAGGTGTACCCTTATTTTTATGCTGCGTTATCGGTGCTGAAAAGTGCACTTTGTAGGGAGCCACATTTATACACTCACAATGTCGGACAACCCTTCAAAGTGGTGACATCCTAAGAAGTGAACTATAGAGGGCACAAGCGGACCGATTTGAACATAGCCCAATTTTTCTTTTACCAACATACCTTCAGCCTTTGATATCTGTCATTGCAAAGTATCTTCTCCACTTCAAATGAACGGCCGCATTGAAGGATCTCCTGAAAAAAAAAATAATAACACAACAGTAACACCGCAAAGTAAAACAAGAACAATGAAGACAACGTTGTCGTAAGCAGTGTGGTTTGCAGTAACCTTTCAATAAGCCCTGTGCTAATAAAGCAAACATTTCCTTGAGAATATCATGTTTGATCTGTATTCCTATTTCTCTTTCCTGAGACTAACGGCTTTGTCGTTCTGAAACCTGGGATTAATACAGGTTTTATGACATTCATAAAAAGCCCCAAGGTGAAATTTTTCTTTCCATAAAGTTTGTTGTGGAATGGTTCGGTTCCAAATTTAATTGTCTTCTTCTCTCGGCAGCACACAGCCTTATTTGTTGATCACATTATAACTGTTCATTTTGCAGCAGCTGTATACAACAAGTAGGAGGGAACTGAGCAATAAAACAACATCACAGTAATATGGTTAGTATTGCCTGGCAGCGTGCAGTAGAAGCCACTATTTCACCCAGAACGCCCCAATGTTTATCAGCGTGCCCGAATATATATATATATATGAATATGAATATGAATGAGAGAGAGAGAGAGAGAGAGAGAGAGAGAGAGAGAGAGAGAGAGAGAGAGAGAGAGAGAGAGAGAGAGAGAGAGAGAGAGAGAGAGAGAGAGAGAGAGAGAGAGAGAGAGAGAGAGAGAGAGAGAGAGAGAGAGAGAGAGAGAGAGAGAGAGAGAGAGAGAGACTGAGCATTTCTGCAGCCTGTGTGTGAAGTGTTATCTGCTATCGGGGACAAAGGATTCATTCCCTGGTCATACTTGGAGTGCAACATAGTTTGACAAGAACCTTTGAGGCCTGGCAATGCCGCCAACGCTGCTCTAACGAACCCCTTAAGCTTTGAGGCAAACCCCCAACACACACACACACATACACACAGGAAATGACCATGAGAGGATAGTAGGCACAAAGCAAGTTCCCATGCAGACTCATGCAAAGACACACACAAATACACATAAGTTATTCAGGCCCCAATGTTTCCTCAATGCTCCCGAAACTTTTGCATGAGGCAGGCATTTGTATCCTACGTCGTCTTCCTCTTTGTTCTCCCTCGGCGCACTCCTTTCAAAACACATTCTCGCCCATGTGCAGCAGTGGTGTGCGTCACAAGCCGTTGTTTTTGTTCACTTGGTGGCGTTCTGCTGCCCTGTGTAGCTTTCTGTTCATGAAAAGGGATCTGCCTCTGCAAAACACAGTGCACATCTCCACACAGAAACGCAGACAAGGATGTGTTTGGTTTTCCCTTTTCCCGGCTGAGGGGGGGGAGGGGGGGGGGGGGTTCTGCTGAGTAATGAATCTGTCCGTGCTGTGATGCATTCGTTGCATTTTGAAATATGCTCCGTGTTCGTGTGTGTTCGTGTGGATGGGGATCTTTGAGTGTCAGTGAATAAGGCTCAACTTTTAGCCTCTATCCTTCCCTCGGGGACCTCTGCCTCCTCTCTGAGTAAACATGTCCTGATGCCTCTGCCTGACAGCCAGCCATGACTCCTGCCCTGAGAAGGCTGGTGACAGAGGGAATGCTTACCAAGTGACCCTCTCCGACACGGTCTCAGGGAAGACGGGAGGTGGGTTTCTGTGACAACTCATGTGTGTGGGTTTGTGGGTTTTATCTGTGTGTGCCCTTCCCCTTGTGCTGAAATGTATGTGTGTGCGGTCTGTGTGTCTGTGTGTATATGTTTGTGTGTGTGTGTGTGTGTGTGTGTCTGTGTGTATATGTGTGTGTGCACATCCCCATGCACTGTCCTTGATATCCGCGTGTGTGTGTGTACTATATACTATAATAATCAAAAGAATAAGAAAAAACCCATGTTGCATCACATAGCTAACCCGTCCGGGCCGCCGGCCAGCCTGTGTCTGCTAGCTGCGTGCGAGTGATGGCTGAAAGAGCCGAGAGTGGGGAGGGACAGGAGAGCCCCCTACCTCCATGACCGCCCTGGTGTGCTCCCCCAAGCAGGGCAGGCGGGTCGCGGCCCCCAGGCGCTCCACCGGCCAGGGCACACTCTTCAGCACGGAGGCGGCTCGCCTGAAGGCCAGGCATTGGCCATCGCACTGGCTGAACTCGTAGCTCTCTGCCATCACTTCAAAGGCATCCTGCAGGTGGTGGAGAAGGGGGAGGGCGGGGGGAGAGAGAGAGAGGGAGAGGGAGGGGGAGGAAACATGAGTGGAAGATTGGAGTGCATCGGCGGCACCGAGGGAGTGATGATGAGGAACGCAGCGCCGACGCAAGAGCTGAGGCTTTGGGGGATGGGGGGCGATATCTTAAAGCTCACTGCTTCTTCTGCAACTTATTAAAGTGAGCCCCGAGGGTACCCAGCTCTGTTCTCCTGCCTGAACGCTGACGAAGTCTGGCCCTGGGGACGGAAACAATGCCCGTAATGCCAGCCCTGATTGAGAGAGGAAGAGGAGGTTTTGATGTGTTCTGTTTCTGCGTAAAGGGGCCATGACTTGGCAGTAGTGTCGGGCGTTGTGCAGCAGCGATGCAGGCCACTGCGAAGCGGACCCCCACGAACCAGCACCGCCTTGTCCTAGAGAGCGTCTTCTGTGAATGCATTGTTTTAGGTGAAGGTGAGGTAATAACACTAAAAACATGATGGGGGCTGGGGGTTGGAAAGGTGTGTCAAATGTGCACTCAACCGTGAGGTTCACTGCAGCGTGGCGACAGGGATCAGACCCCCCAACCCTCCCACCCCCCCCCCCCTCAGATCCTGTCCCTGATGGGTACAGCGCCATCCCTTCCAGATGACCGCTCTCTGAGGTCCCAAGAGATCTGTCATCGGGAGGGGTTGAGGTAGAGGTGGTGTGTGCTTATACTATGAATACACCATCGAAATTATGGTTGATTTATTTTCTTCAAGCACACATTGTTGCTGTCAAAGCTGAGAATGTGCATAGCGGTACTATATAGTTAGACGAGTGGTAGGTCCCACCACAACATTTCAGACATGATATCTACGACTTAACGATCAAACTTTAACTTCCCTTGAAACAGTGTAGATTAAGAAGTTGACAGTATGGTGGCCTATAGATACCAAACAGAGACCTGAATAAACTAAACCAAACAATCCCATCAAAGTGCTGTTGGAAGACCACCAGCTAAATTTGGAAAGGGTGGAAAAACACTCACGACCGGATCCACGTTTGAAGTAATACTCCATTAAAGTAAAAAGTGCTGGCAAGGCGTCAGAGTGCTTGGAGGTACTGAGGCAAAAATAAAGCCAAGAATGCAGGTGTGTTAAGTTTCCATAAAAACAATATGACTATATATATCAGGCAACACTCCTTGTTGTTGTTGCTGTTGGAGTATTTCTAGCTGACAGAGCAGCCTCACCCGTAGAAGTGATCTTTAAAGGTCTTTTGAAGAGGATCACCTGCTTCCCTCCCAGCTTGCATCACTAGACTCCTGTTTGTTAAGGATTCGCATGCATAGATTTTTTTTTGATTTTTTTTTTAAATCTAATGTGGGTTGGCTGTGACAGTCTAGATCCAAACACTGACGTCCAATAAGGAATTGAGCAGCAAAGATAATGCATCAATGTCGGCAAGCACTTTTGGCAATCTTAAAGGATTTGGCCTGTTTGTTAAGAACCCAGGTTAATTGTTGAAATTGTCAAGATGTAAATCAGCCATGATTTTTCTTCAACTTGCCTCTTGATGTGTAGCAATGGGCAGAAACTGGGCAGTTATCAATCAACTGACATCCATTATATTCCCAAAAAGAGAAGCAGCTCACATAGCTGTATCTGTTTAGTCCAACCCAGGTTAGCGCATACTAACTGCCCTGGCTAGCTTGTTTTCCCAATGGTGCCCACAAACGAACAAATCAACCTGTTTTGATCCTGTGTTCCCTCAGCACTGCGCATGCATCCAGGACACCAAGGCTAACGCCCCTACTCTTGCGATGGGTGTCATGGGATCTTAAGTGAGCACGGGGAGTCAGGACCTCGGTTTAACATCTCATCCGAAAGAGGATGAGCGGGGAAAGGGGTAGG
>NC_082396.1:11779511-11907823 GCF_031168955.1 Gadus macrocephalus | reverse complement strand
AGCTAGAATGAACGGCATGAGTGAAACTCGTTTGTGGGCAGTTTTTACTGCAGTGTTGGCTCAGCCGACCCCTTTGGCTCTCCATGCGTCTAGGCTGGGGAGAGAGGCGGGGCTGGGGCGGGGTCGCGTCAGGTGAGCCCAGCATGTCAAACACAGGTCGGACAGTGCAGGAGACAGACTGACCCGGCAACCCAGCGGGGGGGGGGACCTCTGTACATACACACACGCACACATTCACACACTCATGCACGCGCGCAATTACACACACGCAAAAACAGAAATTCCCCACACAGCTGGCCCCAACTAGAAGGAGCAAGCCCCTCATTAGGAAGGCGGGAGTTCACGTGTGTGTGTGGTGTGTGTGTGTGTGTGTGTGTGTGTGTGTGTGTGTGGTGTGTGGGTGTGTGTGTGTGTGTGTGTGTGTGGTGTGTGTGTGTGTGTTGACGGAGGGGTTCTGACTTCAACGTTACTCCACCAATCCAGTGGGGCGCTGCAGCCTCCCTGTAGACCAATTAAAACACGCTCATGTGTTAAAGTGGCATGTTAGCCCGGCTGGTATAAAACACAGTCTGCTAATCCAGTTCCTCATGGCGAAAATCACTACAATCAGATTTGGAGGGTCGTAGACAAAACGTTGTCGTTACCTGGCTATTTAGTACAGCCAGTCAGAATGAATCCATACAAAATCATGTGTTAACCTATATAGGGCAAATAAGAACTTATTTATATCTTCACTACGTTTTTAAAACGTTGTGCATAAAGTCAAGTAAAGATCTGTCCCCAGGCCCAGGTGCATCCATATCACTGCTATGTCACCCACTACATCACATCACATCCTCAATAAGTTGTTCAGATGTTCGTTTCATTTTCAGTTAGGGGTTTTGATGATCTTGCTTCAAAGCCGCCTACAGACTTTAAACTGCGGAAAGTTGGGTTTCAAACCCAATCCCTATCGGTTTTCTTCAATTTTTATACACAACTCCCCACACGCAAACCTCCTACCAACCTACCCCACCCAGCTACCAACCTACCCACCGCACGCACAAACAGCTCATCCCCTGAACAGCCAGTGGACTGTGAGCGCGCTCCACATCAGTGAGTGGAATTCATCTCACTAATGATGGATCAGGATGAGGGGGAGGAGATGGAGGGGGGGGGGGGGGGGGGGGGGGGGGGGGGGGTTGCACAGCACGGGGGCCTCGATGATCCACCGTAGCCCATTTACCCCCGACGTGTTGCATCCGGAGGGCCTGCTGTCCAGTCATGTTCTCGCAGCAGTTCATCTCTCCGGGCGAGGAGAGAAAATAAAAAAAGAAACAGAAATGGCATAATGGTGAGAAATGGGGAGGGGAAAAAACAGGGAGGGATTTTAAGCAAGATGAACGGCCTCTGGACCGACGGAGATGGATATTAGCGATTCAATGCCACTACCAGCCACCCCCCCCCCCCCCCCCCCCCCCTTGTGTGCAAATGAATGAAGGAGTGCTCCTGATCAAATGGATGTTGCTTATTCTCCTGGCTGTCGCTCCAGCATACATCACTGCTGGCCCGACTGTAGAGTGGAGGTTCTCACCACACAGCTCAACAAAACAAAGTCCCAAAAACTACCATGTTGAGGGGCGTCGAATGTGTCAGCCATCAAGCAGCCGTGTCCGGCCGTGTCGGATGTAATATGCAGTGGAGACAGGGACTGTATTTAATATTTCATTCACCGGTCAACCCCCAGCACAACTTTGCACTGAGGTCACACGAATCCAGGCACACATTTGGCAGGAGTCTGCACACCGCAGTTGGCAAGGGCCAGCCCTCGTATGAAAAGGATTATTTCCTGGTTAAATGTCTGAGATTCGTCCTCCCTGGATCTGTCCACCTGATGGACGGACCAACCAGAGGCCGCCGTTGTAACAAGAGGCAGGTCTTAGTTGATAATGCAAGAGAGACGACATAGGATGCGGACAGGGACAGTGGATGCACACATGGTTTTGAACATAGTCTACTAAATGTAACAGGTGTAAAGGCATGCATTTCTGTTTGTTTTTTTAGGTTGGGGGGATTGTAACATAAATCACTGTAAGGGGTTGCACTGGTTTCGAAGGTTTTTGGAAAGCACTGCAGCAGAAAGTGCAATAGATTTTGATCAAGGGAATACGAGAATCGTGTTCCCTGTTCTTCTGACCGGATTCGAGGTGAATTCATTATCTTGCTACGTTGGTGAGGTTACGTTTATCTGATTGGCTGAATGTGTTATCTGTCAAGGCATGGCTATAAATCAATTGCTTACAGCAAATGGCCAGACCCTCATGAGAAAGTGACTGAAAAAACCTTGCAAGACCATTTGGCAGCAGGTTAGGTTCAATTAGCCCCGGACGTAACATGGAGTTGGATCTTGCAAGAAAATAGTTGTGAAAGTATAGAATTTCTTTTTTGCATCTAGTTTGAGCCTTGCTGGCTCCATACAGCGCAGGGTTAGCCTGTCTGTCTTGCCTGTTGTGGGAGATGGGGAAGATCAATTGGATGCAGTTAAGGATCAGTGGAGCATACAGTATCACCCGGACATACACATCACACCACAGCTTTTATCAATATGTTGTATACAGAGCAGAGGCTCGTAGGAAATTACATGGAAAACAGAAAGTCTCTCTCTCTCTCTCTCTCTCTCTCTCTCTCTCTCTCTCATCACTCATTCAAGAAAGAGAAAGAGTGGTTGTGTCTCTCGTGTCCACTGGTATGTCTTTAGGTATCTGTGTGTGTATGTGCATGTGTGTGTGTGTGTTTGTGTGTGTGGGGGGGGGGGGGGGGGGGGGGGGGGCGGCAAAGAAATAAAGAAAAGGGCAGGGAAATGTGATCGGGGAGCCGGGGATGGGTGAGGGATAAAGAGAGTAGTGGGATGAATAAATCAATAGTGCCTGGCTCTGGAGTCGAGGGCTGCTGGCTGCTAGGGGCCCGCGATTGACAGCTCACTGGGGCGCTGTCGGAGCGACCGTGCCTCCTCCCCCTCCCCCTCCACCTCCTCCTCCCCTCCCTCCCTCCTCCTCCCACTTCGTGGAAGCTGCCATCTTCCCCAACCCCATGACTCCCCTTTATTCCTCTCCTCCAGGACCCCCGGGGTCCTCCAATCACCATCCTCCCTGAACACACGCACGCATGCACAACCACACACACACACTCTCTCTCTCTCTCTCTCTCTCTCTTGCTCTGTCTTACTGGTCCCATGCTCTATAATGAAGGACATGCCTAATCATTTGACATACAATAGCATATGTAAATGTTGACACTATGAACTGCACAGGTTGCTTGCGCTCAAAAGACCACACGGCACATACACACGACTGGAAAACATTTCGAGTTTCACACACACACACACACACACACACACACACACACACACACACACACACACACACACACACACACACACACACACACGCACACACACAATTATCACATATTAACAACCCTCCGCCCTTGCATGTCACATGACCATACATCAGGAGAGCCTGACACCCCCGTGTCGTCATGTGACCTAGAGAAGATGGATCAAGGAGCAGTTTAACGGCCGCTGGACGGGGTCGTCTGAAAGGACCTTCCCCTCACGCCCCGGCCTCGCCTCGGCGGCATGCAGGTCCTGCTCCGTATCTAGCGCAACTCTGGCCGCGATTTAGAGTCTCTCAATAGAAAAAGAGATGGACCTGAATGTGTTGGCGAAAAAAGGTCAAAGAGGTAGTGTCTAGCCCTGCCTTGAAAAGGCGGCCGCTTTGTTTGATTTCTACCTGACTCTTTGCCGAGCCGTTATGATGAGCGGATGACTTTTTATTCTTTCTTCCCGTGCGCAGAATGACTCCATTCATTCTCATATCAGTTGACGCTTATAGATGTGTGTGCGCACGCGCGTGCGTGTGTGTGTGTGCGTGCTGTGTGTTTAATAATTCGGGAAAGAGAAAGGCATTGAGATTGCTAAATAGAGATGCAAAGCTGCGGAAAAGAGATATGGGACAAAGCCATCTCTCTTTCCCCCAGGTGAAGGTGGTGTGTGTTTCATGCAAACAGGCCTGAGCGGGTAGAAAGTGTATGTGCGTGTGCGTGTGCGCGTGTGTGTGTGTGTGTGTGTGTGTGTGTGTGTGTGTGTGTGTGTGTGTGTGTGTGGGGATGCGTGGGTTTGTGTGTGAGTTCATGACGGAGCTTTGCAGTCATGGCGGATGACTGAAGTCCTGGTGAAACACATGCGTTGCAGTAGGGCTGTGCACATAAGGTCACAGACTCATCTGCAGGGCTCTGCAATCCCACACAAATACGCATATTAGCTGTCAGTCATAAAGGGCAGCTTATTTTTGTCTTCCATGCATTGCCCACATCTCGCCCACATCTTGGGTGCGGTTTGAGTCCTTGAAAAAAATGATGTATTAATTGTTTGACTTCAAGAACAAAAAGTTGTTCTTCCACGTACAGAGTGACATCTGTTATTCTATACAATCGCTACTGAGAAATGAGTTGCTTCTACAAACCATATGTTGAACAGACACGCTGTTTGAGTGACAGCTCACTGCCTATACACTTTGTTCACCAACTTTCCTAGACTTAGCTACTAAACCAGCTGTGATATGTTCCAAATGTTATTATTACCATTTACCATTTAGTCACTCAGAAGCAGTGTGGCATCTTGCTCAAGTACGCCCTCTACAGGCAGACAGCGGACATGGGGGTAGGGGACGGCACATACAAACCAAGAGCCTATTCTAAACACGCTGAAACCAACACCAGACTATCATGAATCCATAAACATGGAAGATATCTGTCGGATCAAGCATGAGCCTGGCCTGTTTGCAACCGTGTTTGCAGACGGCTCTCTGGCCACTCGCTCGCCATCTGCCAGGGGGGCGAAGGACAGACCCCCTTACCGGCGGTGAACCTGGGAGTCCCCCCGCGCCGTTCCTGAAGCCCGCCGCGCCGAACCCCACCAGGCGCCAGGCGGCGAGCCATCGCTCAGGCGGGAGATGAGATGACACACACACTTATGGAGCTTGAGGCATGATCCACACCACAACGAAACATGTGCCTGTGTGGGCATCTGTCAGCTGATCCGGAACATAGTGTCGCTCTAATGAGATCGAATTATGATTGATTACTGAATTCTAAAAAGTCATACGCGGCCTGCGGCGACAACACAGTCACACTGAACTCCTTAATTTGGTCCATATCAATCAAATATTTGTATCAATTATGTAAATGCATAGCCTACTCTAATTTATTTTCATGTTTAAGCTTCAAACACCACGAGTCAGTTCCTAGCATACATATATATCACTTCCGCTTGTGCCCCAATCCTATAAGTGGCTTTAAATCTATAATTCATTTTTGTGAAGACCACATTTCCAGTACTATTATGCTTATTTGATGCACCATGGGAGGTGGGGGCAGTGGCTGTGTGTATGTGCTGGGGATTTAAGCATTGCTAAATCAGTCCCAGCAGGAAAAAGGGGTTAAGGGAGGTCGCCATTGTTTTGTCCTCACCGTGAAGATCTCATTATGGTTCTCAGTGGATGTCCTTCTCTGACAGGCGTAGCGAGACAACACGACCACTGGAAGATGTGTAGAAGCCTCCGGAAGGATTTCCTGAGTGAAATACATGGAATCTGTAAATAAATACCTTTATGTACATCATTTTCTTAAAGGCCATATACTACATTTCCCCCACCCACCCTTACACCCACACACACATACTGACACACACAAACACGGCAACACACAAACCACTGGATATGCAGTATACAATTAAAGGTAAAAAAAATGAATTAATCTCTGATTATTTTCAGGACAGGAGTGTATTTTTGCAAGTAGAGAGAGGCATCACTGACGCAAGCCAACATTTCTAATTGAATTTAACACAGAATAAAATTGCCACCAGTTACCCTCCGTAAGATATCTTTAATGAGCTCGCCCCCTCCACAGGGAAATAGATTAATGACACTCATCTCAGAGTTTGTGGACGTTCAAATCCATTACACGCTTTCACCTGTGGCACCGCGAGATGTGCAAGCCATCATCCAATTTGCCTCTTGTAAATTGCCTATTTTTTATTCTGTGATTTAGCGGCTCCCTCTGTTTGTAATATACATGTCAACTGGATCTCCGGCGTAAAACTAATGTTCTTTTGCAGAAAATTTGACATCAGAATGTTATGTCAGGTCACAGGGAATTACCAGGGTGCCAGGGATGTGGTGGCTCGCATGAGGAGCAGAGATAAAGTAGCTTGTACTTTATTAAAGAAGGGAAACTCAGGAGCGAGGTGGAGACGGACAGAGACGGGATGGATTTTTTCGTCGCCATGCCAACTTGAACATGATGGCTAGGATCTTTCTGCAACAAAAACCTAATTTTGTTGCAGAAAGTTCAAATGAATAGATGTCATAGAACCTCGGATCAGCCGTTTGCAAATCAGTTTAATAGTTCGTGGATCAGTAAAGTTCATAATTTTTTTCTCTGCCAAGAGGGATTTTCTATGTAATAGGAAATTACTTTTTCCAAGTCAAAAGTGCTGCTGCACATCCTTTGCTGCAATTATTCAAGTATAACTTTGTGTGTGGGTGTACAGTATGTGTGTGTGTGTTTGGCTGTCTGTCTGTCTGTGCGTGCGTGCGTGTGTGTGTCTGTGCGTTCGTGTGTGTGTCTGTGCGTGCGTTTGCTTGTGGCTCTTAGGCTACATTCTTTCTTCAGCCGCAGATTGATTTATGAAATTAAATTACATTACAACATCCCATTACATCATCCTGCAGCACATTTCCCGCCTGAAGCGGCGGAGATAAGAGTACATTTCTCATCTTTCGCAGAATAAGCATTAAACTCAGCATCAGTAAAGACTCCAGCAAGGGACTGAGGGGGAGTTTCCACACGTTCAAGGTCACACCGATGACCTTGATGATGCTGAGGTCAACCCGGCTCCAAGCACCTAGCACGGTATGAAGCGCACAGCGGACAACCCACACCCTCCAGCCTCCAGAAATTGGCAGGGATCCATTCAGCGCACAGCCTCCCTCTTGCTCACCGTTCGTCTGTATAGGTCACACAACTGAAACCCCCTGAGACACCCCCCGGTGGCCCCGCCCCCGCCCCATGGGAAATCCCTTCCAACCCGCAGCCTATTACAACACTAAGAGACAGAGGACACACATCCGCACAGTCCCATGGGGGGGAACATGTCCTCTACCCCCGGGGGAGGCATGCTTCCCCCTCTCCCTGTGTCCCTGGCTCCCCTCCAGGAGGAGGTTAACAGCATCTCATCACCTGCCACTTAGGCTGCAAGGGGCCACAGAGGAAACATTCAGGGTGAACGGCTGTAGTTCTTTAGTTTTTCTTCCTGATAGTTGCCCTGGAATATTTATAACACGGAGGGAAAATAAGAAGGAGATAAAAAGAAGAAGTGTTGGAGAACAGCGTTGGCGAATGATCGGACGTGCTGTGGATTCACAAGGCACTCGCTTTGGGGAAAACGTTTATCTCTGCGCGCACATGCCCTCACGCACACACCCACGCACTCGCACAGGAACACACACACACCCACACACCTGACGACTCACAGACGCACACACGTGTGTACACACACACACACACACACGTGAAGACACACAGACGCACACACATGTGTACATACACACACACACACACAGATGCGCAAACCACACACACAAACCGTAAATAGATTTAGAACTCATTAAACAAAAAAACACACTGGGAGCGGGCGGTGTGAAAATAAACAGTGTGCGTGCTCCGCTGGCTTGCTCTCCGTCTGGATAGGAGATACATCAACGGATAAGCAGACAAGCGGGCCTTCCTGTTACCTTGGGGATACGGGTCAATAAATGTCAGCCGAGCCGTCGTTAGCGGGGCTGTTTAATGATGCAGGCAGATGGAGGAGGGAGGCAGGCATACTGATGAACCACAACGCTGGACACACGGGAAGCAACGCTGGACCCACAGGAAGCAACGCCGGAGACACAGGAAGCAACGCCGGAGACACAGGAAGCAACACTGGAGACACAGGAAGCACGGCTGGACCAACAGGAAGCAACGCTGGACCCACAGGAAGCAACACTGGAGACACAGGAAGCACGGTTGGACCAACAGGAAGCAACGCTGGACCCACAGGAAGCAATACTGGAGACACAGGAAGCACGGCTGGACCAACAGGAAGCAACGCTGGACCCACAGGAAGCAACACTGGAGACACAGGAAGTACGGCTGGACCAACAGGAAGCAACACTGGATACACAGGAAGCAACACTGGAGACACAGGAAGTACGGCTGGACCAACAGGAAGCAACACTGGATACACAGGAAGCAACACTGGAGACACAGGAAGCACGGCTGGACCAACAGGAAGCAACACTGGGGACACAGGAAGCACGGCTGGACCCACAGGAAGCATGGCTGGAGACACAGGAAGCACGGCTGGACGCACAGGAAGCCACGCCAGATGCACAGGAAGCCACGCCAGACACACAGGAAGTAATGCTCGACGCACAGGAATTGACGGCCAGGCATTCCGGTGCATAAGTTCAAATAATTGTGTGTGGGGGGGACAAGGTGCTGAAATGTGACAAACAGATGTTGTCCATGAGTTGGACCAGAGCGAGGCACTCCCTCCACGTTAAGTGTAAGTGAGCCCCCTGGATCAGCCCTCTATTATTTTTCTGTTTTGGGCTGAGCATTATAGGAAGAGGGGGGGGGGGGGGGCATGTTATCCCCATGGTTACGATAAACAGTGACTCTGTGACCGTTGTTGTGTATGAGCCTTATAATAAGCGATGCTGGATATGAAATGCGCCACACACTGTGGCAACTGTTGTTGCCACACACTGTGGCAACTGTTGTTGCCACAATTGGCATGCTCATTATAATATTTTAATGAGCTATGTTGTATATGCGTAATAGCTTTATCCGTCTATTCCTCTCTCATCGCGGCCATCAACATCAACGGCTTTCCAGACAAAGCTCAACACGTCCACACACCTAGCCGCCTACGTTCCTTGTTGTGAAATCCAAGGCTTAACTTTAGTTTGGAGCAGAGTAGACCAATCTGCTGCAACTAGATTGCAGAGACTAGAAAAAACATATGATTTTACACTTGTTTTTCTCTAAACAGGGAAAAATAATTGACAATGGTATTTATTATTATGTTGGAGAAACAAGATTATAAGGAAGGAAAAATATATGAATTGGGTTCGATGCCGCTTTATTGAGAGTGGGCCTGTATTCTACTGCAATCACTCTGAAAAGTTTGTTTATGTGTGCGTGCGTGAGCATGTGTGTTCGCTGTTGGGGGGGTAACACAGTGTCAGCCAGCTGCGAGCCAACACAACATTGTGAGCAGAAGCGGAGGGAAAGTTAAAAGCAGAGTGTGTTTTTTTTAGCAGCCCCTGTCAGGAGGCTTGATCATGATTAAAGTTGAGGGTGGAGGCAGAGACGGGGTGACACCAGCACCCTCCCACACGCACTCCCTCCTTATCCCTCCACTCCCCTCGATCTCTCTCAATATCTCTTTATCCCTCCGCCTCTCTCTCTCATTATCTCTTTATCCCTTCGCCTCTCTTTCTCTCATTATCTCTTTATCCCTTCCCCTCTATCTCATTGTTAGTCTCTGTCCCCCTCTCCCCCTCTCACTTTTCCTCTTCCCCCTGCCTCTAGCTGTCCCTCTCTCTCCCTCCCCCTCTCTCCCTCCCCCTCTCTCTCTCTCGCTCTCTCTCGCTCTCTCGCTCATATATCTCAACGGAGATGCACAACCAGTGTAATGTACGATCTCAGGGATTTAAGAGCATGCATAAGCATTGTGTCTCTAGCTTCTCTTTGGTGTTTGGCCCTGCTAAGACATGGTGATAAACAAATGCACTTTATGTACAGCACTTGCTATGCATCCTGTTTGGTCTTAGTAGTACCAGGGCACCCACCCACACATGCTCCAACATGCTATTTCCACACAGAAATGCTTGCGCTTGGTTTCTAATGTTTAACCCTAGAATGTCTTGCTGTGAGCCCATCACACTACGCAGCAGGCCTTCTTGGCACCAGCCTTTGTCGAAAATAGTCTGAATTCTTGATTCTGGCTGAACAGGCTCATCTCCTAGGAATCCAACTGAGCTGGGCTATATTTAACACATGCTATGACAGGGTCATTATGACATTGGTGCAATAAATGACATAGTTGCATTATCCATCCTTTTAGTCCTTTCATCGCCTTTCATGTTTTATCATGTTTCTTATTCTCACTTGACTGTATTGTACATCTGTAGGTTTATTTTACCCCAAGGAATAAGGGAGTGAACAAGTGGCCGTATTTCCATGATAAATTCACCAGTGATGTCATGACACAAGACTAGATGATGCCAGGGATAGGGGATTATAGTAATAACCTGATAAAGCCTCTATGTTTTTCTCATAACCTAGCCTTGAAGCTTTCATTACTGCATAGTGATAGAATTTTCAGATTCCAATTTGCTCGATAGCAAACCTACAGAAAAATAAATAACAGTCCCTGGAGGAAAATAGCTTATTATTTCTGCATTACTTTTATGGGTCAAAACTAAAAAAAAATTGCAATATGAGATTTGGTAGGTGTTCACCTGTTCTATATCTTACAACTAAAATCCCAACCCTCACTCCTGCAAAGGTGAACCAGGGAAAGCAATCAACATACGTTTAGCACACAACACCATCCATGCAATTGTGGGTTACATTACATCACATATGCAGAAGGGGGGGACAAACATCATGTACGGTTTGTAGTGCCATGGATACCATATATACGTACACATATACTGAACACGCATATGATATACACATACATACAAGTACCATAGGCCTACACATACAATATAAACAGACATAAAGAAAACAAATCCCATACAAACATATCCATACCCAATACAGTAGGCTTGCCGCGGTTAAATTATTGGCACAGAAGTAAGACTTTGGCTCAGAATACCCATACTGGTTATACTGCTGGCTGCCACGAGGTGGGGAATTTGGGCGTATTTTAGATGCAAAATAGATAATAATGAAAGAGAATTATTATTATAATTAGAATGATTCACGCACACAAAAAGAGAACTGAGAAGCCAAAAACTTTAGCAGAACTTGGATTCAATAGTACACAGCAATTAAAATTAAACAACAACAATTTATTTTAACAAAACGGAACAGGCAAGGTTTTAAAACGGATCAGGTAGCAATCTTTTTCCATTTCTAGCCAGAAATGGAAAAATTGGAAATAAATATTATTATTACCAGAAATATAATTTTCTGGTAATAATTTTGCAGGACCTGGATTTCGATAGTACAAAGCAATTAAACGTTAAACAACTGGTTTTAATAATAATATTTATTTTAACAAAACGAAAGAGGTATTAAGGTTTTTTCCATTTCTGGCCATCCATTGGCAATTATAGCATATGTGTTCTATCGATTTTGGTGATTGGCACTACTCCTGCCATGCAATTTCCTCAAAAGTTTCCAAATGTTCGAAAAGTACTCGAACATGTGGAAGCACTCTCATACTGGGGAAGTCGTGTGTCTTCAAAGCCTTTAGGCTACACCGAAGCCCTGCTATAACTGAGTGGGACTCGATGAATGAATGGGTCCCAAAGCCACTGACATCCAGAATCCATGTGAGATTGTAGTTGAGCTCTTTGCTTAAAAAATAACACAATTGTTTTAAGGAAATTAACACTTCAGTAATGAAAAAGAAGAGATGATCAGTTGAAAAAAAACACGATTCTGCAGCAATGGTCACTGCTCTGATTCAGGCAGGGAAAGATACGCACAGTTACGTTTTTATTATCAACTCACGTAGCACATATTTGGGTACGGACCTGCCCCCTATTCACATATGTATACGGCAGTGGCGGCTCCCCCGTGAGGAGAGGGAGGAAGATCCTCCTGAACATTGTTGAGAATAAAAAATGCAGATTGCCCACACTACTGTAATAAATTAATGCCCTTAAATATGACTACTATAATGCCTTTGTATATGTAATCTTCGTTTCCCTGGGTAAAGGGACATTAGCCACCCCTATCGCCTATTGACAATTACTGTTGGCAATTACTGGCTACGCCCCTGAATGGGAAAGAGGAAGAAATTCCTCCTCTGAGTGGGTGTGACTAGCTAAGGGGTCTGAATCGAGCCAACGTCTATTCACGAATAGGCTGTAGCCCTGGCTGCGCTCTGAACCAATAAGAAGGAGTCCTGGCTGCGCTATGAACCAATAGGCTGTAGCCCTGGCTGCGCTCTGAACCAATAAGAAGGAGTCCTGGCTGCGCTATGAACCAATAGGCTGTAGCCCTGGCTGCGCTCTGAACCAATAAGAAGGAGTCCTGGCTGCGCTATGAACCAATAGGCTGTAGCCCTGGCTGCGCTCTGAACCAATAAGAAGGAGTCCTGGCTGCGCTATGAACCAATAGGCTGTAGCCCTGGCTGCGCTCTGAACCAATAAGAAGGAGTCCTGGCTGTGCTCTGAACCAATAAGCAGGAGCTCTGGCTGTGGAGCATCCAGAGCGGGGGGTTATCCCCTCAAGTCTACGCTACAAGAACCAGTGCGGCTCGGTTCGCTTATATTTGCGTTTCCACAGCCAAAAGTTGGGCAAGGTCCCGAAATAAACACGCTGGGCCTACCTATTATTTTACACTCCTACGTTGGGTTACCAAGCCGTTTGAAAGGGTGGCAAAAACGTGGAGCTACACATGCCGTTATTTTGAAATCACTCCCGTTTGGTGTGCCAGGTAACTGATATCTTTGCAACAGGAGGGTTGACTTGATCTATGAAGTCCCTTAATCTTAATTGGCTTAACACCATGACCAACATTCTGAAACATCCATTAACATCCACATTAGCCTCAAACAATGTCCGGCTTACAGCCCATGTAAATAGTTGTGAAATATGTTCGTGTTGTTCTTTTAATTGTTTGTCACTCTGACCGTTCTGTTTGATATTGTGGAAAGAACGTCAGTGAATGATTCAGAGCCTGATGCATTTTTAATGGCATAATTTTTGTTCTTGTGTCATTTTTCTTAAAACAATTGTAGCTGAAAATAAACATAGCCAAGTTACAACTAATAGCTTCAGTCATTGAGGGCAAATTAGGCCCAATGATAGGCCCAGATTTTTTTAATTAGTCTTACCATTCAAGAGTAGGCCTGATTTGACTAATTGGCTTTGCATCCTTTCCTACTGCCCTTGTAGTCCAAGAAATGCTGCCCACCAGCTTTCAAAGTACAACGCTGCTCCTGGTGGTTTTGTATCAATTTTATTCACATAATTATCCCTCCCTGCTATTTTGAAGTTCACCAAAACACCCTGAAACAACTTCAGTCCACAAAGTTATGCCAACATAAGCCACTAACAGTGCAAGCAGGCCAATGGCAACCAAGCGCGCAGTCCTTCCTCCCTCACTTTAAAAACCACCAGCCTCCACTGGTATACGGGCAAGGACAACTTTGCCCTCCAACCCCGGTACGGTTGCACCATACACTCAAGCCCAATAGGCCGATACACATACACACACATTCAGTTTGTTTTCCGACGTCTTTGGTCAAAGTTTTCAGTTTAGACAGGTTGAAATTTTATAAACCATGGGTAGGCTCCTTTTGACGTAAAATGCTCCATTTCCTTGCCTTGCCCTAACATGAATGTCTGGCCTACCATGAAGTAATATTATTTGGCCCTTTATTTATACTGTAAGATATCTTCCTTAGAAAAAAAAAGAAAAAATATATACATGTTACAGAAAAAATAAACCAATAGGCCTATAAAGTGCAGTAATCGGAGACCAGTAATTAAATCCTGAATCTTCAACTGTGGAAAATGACTGTAAGCGCTGTTAAGGCCATCAACACAGCTTTATTGATTACTTTTAATCGATTTGGTTAAAAATGTTGGCTTAACGCAAGAGGAGATTTAGTAAGTGAGTTAGTTGTTGTTTAGCTTAAGCCCCATGGAGGTCTAGATTTAAATAGACCTCCAATATGATCACTACCACAACGGTGATAGCGCTGTAGAAGAGTCTGTGCTATGCCCTTGGCATCATCACTTATGCCAAAGAAGTCAGTTTACTCTCCTAAGCAAGTGTTATCTGGTTTCATGTTTGAGTGTTTGCCTGCTAGTAATTTGTTTCTTTTCATATATGAAAAATCAAAGCAAAACGTGTAAGCTTTTTGATTCCGTTTTTTTCTTCACGTCACCCACATCTTGTTTATTGTGGTTCCGCCGGCCAGGTGGTTTCCAGTTGAGACAAACATGAACCTACAGATCCCCGCCCCAGGAACATGACTAGTCGACACAAATGTGAGGCGAATGAAAGTGAAACAAACGACACAGATTTGAGCTTGCACACATGTCCTACAAACACATATGCATGCACACATATCCACTTTGCATACACACACACACATACATACCATACACACATGCTGTACACACACGACATGACACACACACACACACACACACATATATACTAATATATAATATAAAAGGGTGATGTCTGTGGAAGTGAGTCACCTGTATGTGATGCCTGGCTTCCAGAGTGACAGGCCTCCCCTCTCTCATGCTGTCGGTGAACCAGCCGATGTCCAACACGTGCAGTGTGGGCAAGTTATTCAGAGCCTGCCTCCTCAGCCACTGCCACAGCTCTTCTGCCTGGTTCTGTTCGGACACCACATGAGTGACCCGCTCACTGTGTGCAGGGAAAAACACAACGACGGCAAAACAATGATTAGGTTTTCTCGTATTAATATTCGCTTTGTTCGTGAATATACATTTTTTGTCCTTCACCAAACAGTGACATTATGCATAAATATTTGAATGGTCCATGTATTAGCAAAGGCTCCAGGAATGCAAGAAAGGCTTGGCATTTGTAGGTCATCTGTATCTATCTTCAATGTAGTTATTATCAAACTGATGTATGCATATTTTAAAAATAAATGAGTTGTCCATGTATTAGCAGATATGCTCAGGAATGGCACAGCGGCTGTGCATTTGTCACCTGCTAGCCTACAGTAGGTCATCTATGTCTCCATTTTTAATGTAGTAATTCATTAACCTAACCTTTGCGTACGTAATACCTAAACATAGCTTTTGTCAGCAGTAACCACCCACCCACCAAAGGGTATTTGCATACGTCGGCAATCAATCCAGCGGCATATAACTATTGGCCTCTTCCACATCAGTTGCAAGATAAACACTGTAACCCTATAACTTGCTCCATTAATAGTCTGTTTTTAAAGACTGACTTTATTAGTTCTCTATACCTCTGCTACGGCATAGATAAATACACTTAAATATTCAAAATGTATTCTTACAACATGATGTTGTTTTTAGAGGCACAGGCGACACCTGTGAACTTCCTTAATCTTAAAGGGGACATATTATACAACCAGGTGTGAGTGTGATTAGCCTTACAAGCCGTTTCGAAAATCTGCCCCATATAACATCACTAGTGGGCGTGTCCACCTAGATCTGTGCTGGATAGATGAGCAATGTTTACTTCTGTCCACTGGGTAGGCTGGTAGACTGATCTATCCAGCACAGATCTAGGTTGACACACCCACTAGTGATGTCATATGGGGCAGTTTTTCAAAACGACTTGTAAGGCTAATCACACACACACACCTGGTGGTATAATATGTCCCTTGAAAAAGGTATCCCTGATTGGCTGATGTCACTGGAAAAACTATCTTGCGGCATAATTGTATGGGGTCGACAACTACTACAGGTGCCACATAATGCATGGACTGCGAGAATTAATGAAGCTGAAATGTATTCTGCAATTAATTGCCTTTTTTTTTACCCCCGTCAGAGAAGGTATTTTTTTCAAATACTTGTCCACCAATGCTGAACAATTTGCGATGCGAATTAACGTCAACTCTGCATAGAGACGTAGAGCAGGGTGTTGGAGCCATCCAGTATGAGGACGACAATGAAACAATCCGTTTGTTCAAAAGTTTTTCCCGTCGACTTACAACATTAGGAATATATCTCAGCCTGCGTGCCTAAAGTTTCATATTCATACACGAATGGTATCGGCCGATTGACATGCAAATGAGATCCCATGCAGTTTGGCACCAGATTGTAGCTTCAGTTAAGCTCAGAGCCATTAAGGACAGGGGGAAATGATTCGACTTTGTTCTTTCATCTATCAATCTTTTTATCTGCCGTACATTTTTCTTTCTGATCATCAACCAAATTAAATGACCACAATATCCCTTTCCTGGGGTAATGGCAGCCCAATGTTATAATGTTAATGGATTTGCGATTTGGGAAGTTTTTCTACTAATAATAATTACAGCAACAGTAAAAAAAAAAAAGGAAAAAATGCCACAGCACTAGGTGATCTATTATGAGGCTGGCATTACATCAACCTATGCATGTTAAACCCTGTTCAGCTAACTTGAGGTAAGCTGTGATATGACATGGTGAATCATTCATCACAATTCCCCACACATAGTCTCATTGTATCACCAGCAAGAACGTATGACAATGATAACGTTTTAATTCGAATTTTGTGTATGTTTGTGTCCATGCATCTTATTCATGCGTGAACATAAATGCCACATACACTTGGGACAGGCTGACTGTCACCCATATCAGGGTGGTGTGGGGGGGGGGGGGGGGGGGGGTGTTGACAAACTGCAGCTGATATCAGCTTTGTCAGTGTGCAGAATTAATGACAGTTTGAGGCAGACCTGCTCCACTTCCTGTCGTTGGTTTCAAAGTCTTATGTCACACCAAGTGTAACCGTAAGAGAGCTCAAGCTGTGTTTCTGGGAATGCTGCCATGGCCAAGCTGGCGCACACTGGCACATGAAGACATGCACACACATGGACATGCAAGTATACATAAACACGCATATCCAGTACAACAAAACACGTGTTTATGTTATTCATCTGGAAACTCTCTCTCTCTCTCTCTCTCTCTCTCTCTCTCTCTCTCTCTCTCTCTCTGTGTCAACGTCTCAATGTGGTCAGATGAACCACCTCTCAGGCTTCACATCGATGCCCCGTCAGAACAGGGATTTATATTTATATAATTTAAAATACATTCAAATTATGCATTCAAATTACTCTATGACAAATTTGTTCGGCCATGACAGCTACCCTTTAATTACCCATCCTTTATTGGGATTTTATATAGATTATATAAACATAACTATCAATTCTAAATCATTCAGTGTTATCATCTCTGATGATGCCTTCTATTTGCACATATAAACCCCTAATGATTTCTTCTGGAGCGATAAGTGCTAAAAGCCGGAAAGTGTATTTTCTATTTGCATCCAATTACCCAAACTGTGTCAAATTGTCTTTTTAATAAGCGGCCCTTGATCTTCGGAGGACTGGCCTGCCATACAGAATACATTATTGTGTCACATTGGATTCTCTCCTTAATTTCCCCTCCCAAGAGCGAACCTCCTGTAAGCTCCTGGACTGAAATACTATTCACTAGAAGTTATTAAATCTACAAGAAGGGAGTGGAAAAAACCTAGTCAGCTATAGGTCACTGTAAGCCTGGGAGGAAATATAGTTAATATGCATGGGAGGAAGAAACGATATGGTAGATTGACCTGACTGATTCTCTGACTTTTCCAAAAGTGCTCTTACTTATATTGTCACGTGTTCTGTTGTTGTAAGTTAAATGTCGTCTGTAAGGTAAAATGGACATCCAGAGAGTTCAGCGATATTCCCAACCTGAGGACGTCTTCCACCAGGAACCCCTTGGCCCTTGCCAGCTGGGCCAGGAAACCCCTCCTGGTGGCCCCCATCTTCTTCTCCACCAGGTACAGCCGCACATCTGGAAACTTCACCTCCACACCGTACCTCGGACCCTCTGTGCCCTCTGTGCGCCTTTGTCTTTTCCGCATCGGAGGTAGCATTGCAGCGTGTAGCATCTCTATAACCTCAAGCACTCAAGTTCAACGTTACATTTATCCAGTTCTTGTAACTCGGGATATGGTGATGTTTTTCTTTATTTCTTGTGTGTCCCTTTTATATGCTTCTATCAACAGAAAACACCCAGTTTGGCAAGGTACCAGTTGTTGATTTATTTTGCCCAAGACTTGATGACAGTTGGCATAGAATTGGTGAGGATCCCTTGCAGACAGGAAAATACGCTGGCAACAGGTGTTCAGGATTTGGTGTTTACCAAACAGATCAACTGCCAAGATGAAATGGAGTGCGAATTAGTACAGCAGAATAATGCTTTAGAAATAGTAAGCATGGTAGGCTACAGTCTGTGCACTGAAACAAATATTTGTAGTACACATTATATATATATATATATATATATATATATATATATATATATATTTATGTTTACTTATACAACGGGGGGCCTAAATCCAGCGATCTGATTGGTTCCTAACTGTTGTATAATGAGCGTATACATAACTGCTATGACGCCCGATCATTTTGTGAAAGTTTGCATATCACGGCGCGCCTGGAAGTAGAAACAGTTACAAAGTAAAACATATGTTGGATGATGGAGAGGGTGTAAATGTTGTTACTCCGGGAGTGAGCAAGGCGATGGAGAGACTAACGAAAGTTTAGGCCCACAGCGAGTGAACTGCTCCATAGGATAAATTCCCGGCAAACCGCTCTAGTCGAGCCTTCTCTCGGAGGGACGCTAAAGTGTGTTGCATAGTGACCGTCGTGCATTTTGAAGGCAGCCAGGAGGGACTACTTTTTTGTAATCTTTAATAAAACGGCTACTTTGACTTTCTTGGTTTCTTTTTAAATGTAGTGTGTCTATGACTTTCGTTTCGCCATAATAGTAACCGTTGTATAAAAGCAATAGATCACTTCAGTCAGTGGTATGTGCTCATTATACCACTGTGAAGGGGGTCGCCGGCCCTCCGCTGCGCGTCGGGGCCGGACAACGCCCCTTAACAGTGGTATAATGAGCACATACCACAGCCTGTCGTGATCTATTGCTTAAATATAATATTTTAAATCCTTAACTAATCCTAGCCAAGGTTATGACTATATTGTAAATCTCTCTCCCAAATTTCATCATGAATGAAGCATTGACCCTCCTCAAAGGGTCAATAACAAATGACAAGATGGGACACAAGAGGAATCACCAATTCAAGGATGGCTAGATGTGCCTCAAACAGTGCCAATCCAAGTGTGCAGGTTGCTGTTGATCTAAAACACCTGAGGTTGAGGGCCTTTCTCCAGGGGCCGTAGTCACCTCAGAAGACAACCCCACAGCTCTCTCTCTCTTTCCTTCCCTCTCTGTCCCCCTCCCTCCATCCCTCCCATTCTCATTATGTCCACGCCAGGTCTGCCTGCCATCTGCGACCAGGCTTTAATTAGTCCGCTGTCCTAAATGAAGAGAGCCTTTGAGGGCCCATTCCCTAAGAGACACCTATATAGGCTGGCGCAAGCGCACTGCCACACGTGTACACACATGCCACGGAATAGGCCAGATCGTGTTTTACTTCCAGCTCATAAAAAGAGGTGTTTAGCAGTAGCTGTCAGGGACACAGGCTGCCAGGCAGTTCAATCTGTTGGGATCATTTGTACCTGCCTTCCACCGACTCATTTACATGCATTGCATTGTGGGACTTTTCCCTGATGAACAGTGGGATGAGCAAGTGACCTTTCTCCCAGAATACCATGTGGAAGAAAGGTCAACACACTGCAGGTAATTATCCTCAGTTAGGACTTTGCTTGATATTATAGGTGCGAGGAGGGTGTACAGGATGCGTATATAGGTTTCTTGTTAGCTACAATTAGCTACCCTTTTGTACATTTCCGCACATTTATCAGGGAGTATCTGACCCTTACTATGCACAATATATCTGTGCACTTTGTCATCACTGGGGTCTTCTGATCAAATCACAGTACAAATGTCGAGAATAATAGTGCCACCACGCCACCTCCCTCACCAACCCCAATTCTCTCTAATCACTCAAAGTGTTCAGCATGCCGTGGCTTGGCTCAGGTCGCGAATGAGAGGAAGAAACAAGTGCTTTAAACGCTGAGGCCAATGGTAACAGAGTCCTTTGGTTTGTCAAAGAGAGAATCTAAGAATTAATTTGGATTTCTAATCCGAATCACAGCGACAGAATGTCTGGTCCTGTAAATATATTAATCGCAATCTAACATATGTGGTTACCCCTTGTGTGTGGTCTCAGTATGGCAAACGATGGGTGTTGTCCGGTAGTAATTGTAGTCATGTCCAACCAAACAACCAAACGTGGAAATTCCAGGTTCTGAAAATAAAAGCCCCCCTCTGTACTTTGTGTCACTATCTCGATGTGTTCGTTAGAATTACCTAGAATACCACCAATTAGGGACAACAGATGGACCAGTGGATAGGTACAAGATCCCAAATAACTGGGATTGAGTCTTTACATGTGGCTGTGAAATCAACCACTGTAGTGCACTCTGTTACAGCATTCACAACCATTGCTTGATCTTTCTGTAACAATTATTCACCTCACCAAAAAAGCTGTCACCATTCCCCCTGAGGAAAAAAAATAAGGATTTATTTCTTTATGAAAACAGTAAGTAAGGGATAACCACAGATGTTCAGCTGGTTTATGTGTAATATGACAAATTGAATACCATGTATTAATAAAATACTGCAATGTTTCTGATCTGTATAATGATGTGTGAAAGAAGTTAAACTACTCCTGGCAAATTGATAACTTTTTTTTTTTGTTTTTTACATTTAAGGAAGTCTCCATTTCCCTTTTCAGGGCTATTCTTCGATGCATAAGGCGCTGCAACCACAGTTTCAAACATCAGTTTCAATTACCCTCTTGCTATTATATGAAGAGCAGAGAGGGACGGACATGAACTTGCCATCTAAAGAGGAGTGTGAGGGCTGGAGCCCCGAGCAGGTGGCCCGCTTCATGTGCCAGGTAGGTTGAAAGAGGGCCGGGGATCGAAATGTTAATGTTATTTTTGTTTTGCGTATGTGACACGAAATTGATACAGATCGACATTTCCAGAAGGGAATGCGTATGTGGTTAATGTACTTCATCAACACACACATACATGAATTATTCTTATTGTTTACACACACATGACATGGCACATCTCTTTATCTAAAGTGATTTGAATGCTTATAATCTTTGGTTTGTTTGTTGTTTTTATGCTCCATTCAGAAACAAATGCCAGAATGTGCTGAGACCGTCAACATATTTAAAATTAATGGGCATAGACTCCTGGTAAGTTCTTATATGACTATCCACCTACTGTTCCTGTGGTAGTTATGTTCTACAAAGAAGAAAATGTTATTTGTAATATAAAGAATATATTCAGAAAAACTGAATTGGCCAAGGAGGTGAGAGATCACAGAAAATGTTCAGGGAGGATTTTGTCAGACCTTCCGTTAGTTCCCAGGCTTGTGCAATTGATATTTAAATAAGGGCTTCTGCTAATGAGGAAGTTTGTTTCTTCTGCTTTGCGAACCCCTGTGCTCTGACTTCTTCCTCCACGCTCTGATTGGAGCACTGTGAAGAGGTCTCATAAATTAAAAGGGAACCATGTTTGATTTGATATCGGGCTAGCATAGAAGACAGAGAGAAACAAGATAGATGGACGGCCCACTTGTCTGCCAGCAGCCAGCCAGCCACCACCCCTAAACCCCAAACCCCTGTTCAGATGCTATTAGAACGCCCATCGTCTCACCCCAAACCCCTGTTCAGATGCTATTAGAACGCCCATCGTCTCACCCCAAACCCCTGTTCAGATGCTATTAGAACGCCCATCGTCTCACCCCAAACCCCTGTTCAGATGCTATTAGAACGCCCATCGTCTCACCCCAAACCCCTGTTCAGATGCTATTAGAACGCCCATCGTCTCACCCCAAACCCCTGTTCAGATGCTATTAGAACGCCCATCGTCTCACCCCAAACCCCTGTTCAGATGCTATTAGAACGCCCATCGTCTCACCCCAAACCCCTGTTCAGATGCTATTAGAACGCCCATCGTCTCACCCCAAACCCCTGTTCAGATGCTATTAGAACGCCCATCGTCTCACCCCAAACCCCTGTTCAGATGCTATTAGAACGCCCATCGTCTCACCCCAAACCCCTGTTCAGATGCTATTAGAACGCCCATCGTCTCATCCCAAACCCCTGTTCAGATGCTATTAGAACGCCCATCGTCTCATCCGCTCAAGTTCATGTTCTGCCGTCGCTGTTGTTGTTTCTGGTTGCCTCAGCCGTTTCATTTGTATCAGCCTCTGACAGGATTAATTCAAGCCGGGGGTGTCGTGTGTGATGAACTTTAAAAACAGGACTAGTGGTGTTGTGTGAGGGAAAACAGCGCTCCGCTTTTACTATTCAGAATTCATTGACCCTAGGCGTGCTCTCGTTTTAGTAGCGATATCTCAGCCATGAGCTTTCCTTAATAAGAGCCATGCAATTCAGACAAGCTGCAAAAATCATTTACAATTCAATGCCCACCTCATCTGGTCTCCCGCGCCCCTATAGCCTGCTTCTTCCTGCTCCCTGGCTATCTGTCGATTTGGCTCGGCCCCGGCTTTCGGTCAAGGTTTTTTTAGACCAAAATCAATTCAAGAGATTTAAATTGCGTCGGATTGACTTTGAAGTGTGCATCGTTAAAGACGATCGGGAAAGAAAAATAAATACATGGGTGCATATGTCCTCGGATCGATCGATTGCATTGCCGACTGACTTGCACTGACGCAACACGGCGATGGGGTGATGGGGTAAACTTACGTGAGATTTTACCTCTGTGGGTTTCTGGTGTGTTCAGGTCAGAGCATGGACCACAACAGTGGATAAAACTGCCTTTGGTGCTTTATGATTCAGAGTATTAGCACGTGAACTCTCTCTCTCCAACTCCAACTTGGTCCGTCGTGGCTTTAGCTCTCCCTGCAGTATGACTCTTAGCAAGAAGTAAGAGGACTTTGAGGCCCTTCTTCGGGTTATTTATCAAGTTTTTATGTTTTATTTATTAGACTGGGCAGGATTTATGTGCATTCATTGTACTCTAAAAGTGAGTAAGCAGGTTGGAGTCGGAATCTGAAAAGGTGGTTATGGGAAGTGAGGGACCTGGCTTTAACCTCTGACCTCACTGTGGGCGTGGAAGTCAAGAACTGCTGCATGCATTGAGCTATAGTGCTGGATTTGGTCTGTACTCAACTGAATGCAAAATAAACTCACAAAATAAACTCACTTACATGAAATTAAGTTTCAATCAAAAAGCACTATACAGCATTCAAGCTGCCCACACAAGAGCATATAAAAAAAGGTTACACTTGGTAACCATAAAAATATAAAATAACAATATATTCCAGTGTGGGCTTGACAAATCAAAACATTGTCAAGGGTCAATAAAAGAACTCTTGACCATTATGACCGAGACACTTACAATTTCCTTTTCCATCTGTCCCCATTCCTTTACCACAAGCTGCAGCCTACAAAACAACACAGGCCCTGAACAGGGTTGCTAAGTTACGTGACTCAGACACCGGGTGCCCTCTATATGGACGGCTGGAGTCCAGTCCACTGCTCCTTCACTACTCCCATCTCAGAGACTCTGAATGAACCGCCTGCTCACTAAGGGGATGATTCATCCCGTTACCCAGTGAGCGGGAACAGATCTGCTCTGTGACATGCCGATATTTTTTGTTTCGTTATAATTTTTTATAATAATAAGGGATCATAGATCAAATATCACAATGATAAGAATACCTTGCATTTCTTGATTCATTTCGTGCCATTCATTCCTCATTCATCATTCTGGTGTTGGTGTTATTATATTGAAACGTCTGATGTGGTATGATGGAGTAGGAGGGACGTTTATTTTTAGCGGATTTCTCCCTTTACACCTGAAGATGTGGGTGCGGCGTCTCATTTGAGCTGGCAGAGACACTAGCCATAAATTATTCAGGCAGGGAGGCAGACAATGGGGCAAGCTACCTGATAATATATTCAGTGTCAAAAAGCTACGTCTGATTTGAAACAGATGTTTTTTCTCGCCCTTCCGCTGTAATCCAGCACAGGATCAAGCATGCTCTGTCTGTGAGGGGGAGGGGGGGGGGGGGGGATTTCATGTCAAGTCATGTGACTCATAGATTTTTTTTTTTCTAATGATTTATTCGCAAACATTGCTGGCCTATGAAGTTGCCGTTTTGCTGATATGTTGCTGATACTGTACCATCAACCAAACATTGCATACCAGGTCCCTACTCACACACAGAGGAAAGGTGGATCTAATGATCTAATGAACATGTGTTCATGATCTACTATTGTATATTGCTTAGCATAAGTTTGCAAATTTGGATCTGTTTTTTTATCACAGCTTTGAAAAAAGTAAATTAAATAGGGAAGGGAACAGAGTAAGAGGTGACCTGAAGCAATGAATTATGAATGGAAAGGGAAATACATAATTTAGAGGTATTTTTTGCATATTTTATGGTAATCATTTTTCTTTACTTTACAAACCAGTTTCCTCATTTGAGAACGTAACCACTTTAATCAAAACGAGGAACTATGAATTGTGATTATTGTATTATTGCATATATTTTTTCCGTAACATACTTTAAACTAAATAGATGTTGATTAAAGAAGATATCTATGAACAAATATGAACACGTTTTTATTAAATATAGATCCCAAGTTGTGGGGTCTATAATTAAATTATATATCTAACACACACACACACACACACACACACACACACACACACACACACACACACACACACACACACACACACACACACACACACACACACACACACACACACACACACACACACACTCTCTCCGTGATATACTGCCATCTTGTGGTTATTAACAGATATTGTTAAAAGTTTTCATTATTTCATCCTGTTCTAGTTTGTATTTATAATATGTCGCTGTTGAATTCTCCATTTCTCACTTTTTTTACAGACTCTGTCCAACAGTGACATCAGCAAGTTCAGCCTCGTCCAACAACCGTAAGGACCTATTCATTCCCTCTCTTGTTATGTTCAAAAGCTAATCCAGTAGGCCTTTTATTTTAAGTTAATATATATGTTAGTACTTTATTGAACACAGACCAGAAATGTGGATGCGAATGTTACATGTGTGTCTACAAACGGGACTGCATTCTTCGTAAAGTGTTAAACTGTTGCATTACATTCCTAACCAGTCATGGCTGATATGTAACTAATATTAAGTAGGTCATCAGCAGCAACCCTGTTGACCTTCCATGTATATTATCGCAAGTTCCCTTATATCCTGTCAGTTCTGACCGTAAACTCTTGTAATCAGGAAGTTGCAGAGATATTTGACTTAAACATAATCTCTATGGTTACATAGGCCTAACATCAATGTACACATCTATAAAACTTCGCATATAAGTCACCAGTGATGCATATATCGAGTATGACTATCATACTCAAGGTTTGGGAAAGCTTTAAGTTAAAAAAAATGTCTGTCTGTGGTCATGGTCCAGGATATTTAAGCAATTTCAGGTTACATTTACTACATCTTCATACTTGCCACTCAGCGCAAACACACACATATACACAAAATAAATTAAACCGAACATGATTGGTCAGAAAGAGGTTTTGCTTGACCAAATAATCATTGTCTTATTTTAAAACTTGTAGGGGGAGTGTAGAAAAAAGGATGTTTGTAAGCGGTATGCGTCGTGTGTGTGTGTGTGTGTGTGTGTGTGTGTGTGTGTGTGTGTGTGTGTGTGTGTGTGTGTGTGTGTGTGTGTGTGTGTGTGTGTGTGTGTGTGTGTGTGTGTGTGTGTGTGTGTGTGTGTGTGTGTGTGTGTGTGTGTGTGTGTGTGTGTGTGTGAATTGCAGGGGTGGAAAGCAGAAGTGATGATTCTTACAGCAATGGTTTGAATGAATCCCTCCCTATGCCAACGTAATGACTGTCTTCATGCAGCTTACTCGTACGCTTGGAGGCATGTTTCATATCAGTACGTAACGGCTTAAGTAATTACTTAGTATGGAACAATTCAGTAGATTCGCTGCTCCTGCTACTGCAAAACTTCGGTAAGAATTTGAACCTTATTTTGGTTCTAGCTCTGATTCCTTAATTGGTTGAATGATTGACTGTTTATAGAAAACGTTTGACGACAACAATAACACCATAGATCGTTTGAAATTCAGTGAAATTTTTAATATTCAAAATACAATACAAAAGTAAGGTTTGATATCTGTTGCTTTGTCCTCATGTTAAACCACCTATTGATTCAACAAAAAGAACACAGTTTACCATGGTTAGAAGAAGTTTCTAACAAGCTTGGAATTAAAGTGTAGCATAAAGACAAACTGATCATGATCGAGGAATAGCTGCTGTGCCAACGTGGAGTGGGAAATGATCTCATCGTAGACTACTTCTTCCCATGCCCAGCTAACTTTTAGTGCGAGCGCCGGTGCGGCTATGTGATTGTCCGGTTTATAGCGAGGAGTGGATAACAATGAAGATCAATTATATGTTGGTTTTCTTTAGGCAACTCCAGAAAATCGTCCAGGACATCAATAAGAATGAAGGCAGCATCCTTAACAAATTGAGAAGGTGAGATTTTTCTATTAATTCATGTTAACCGCAAACTCAAATGTTTCCTTTCAAATCACTCTATTTTGTCTGTACACCAATCTGGTTTTAGAGCAAACCATAGTACTATCTCTGCCATCACTCTGGTCACTAACATTATTGTCTCTGCCTTAGATAATAGAAAAACACTGTGCTGCCCCGTTTATGATATTGGTAAAGCTTTTGATACGGTCGACCATTCTTTATCGTTCGATAAATTGAGTAGCATTGGTCTTACTGAAAATGCGTAACTGGTTCCGTTATTACCTATCTGACCGATTTAAATGTGTGAAACTAGGTAATGTCCAATCTGGTTTCTTTCCCATAAACAAAGCTGGTTCTTAATCAGACCAAAACAAAATTAATGTTGTTCTCAAGGGCAAGAGATATGGGTCACAATAGTCTGCATTTCCACTATCAGTGAGACTATTATTGAAAAAGTCTCTGAATACAAATATCTAGGCATCTAGCTTGATGAAAAACTCACTTTTAAATCTCATATTGATAAACTTGTTAGCAAATTACGTCAGAAAATGTGATTTTATAAAGGAATAGAACCATCTTCCCTATGGTATGTAGAAAAACGATTATTGAAGCAGTGTTTTTATCAGTGCTGGACTAAGGGGATGTAGTTTATAAGCTTGTGTCTGCTTCTACCCTAAATCCTTTGGATTCGGTATATCATTCAGCTCTTAGATTCATTACAGGTGACTGCTTTAGAACCCATCACTGCATCTTGTAGGAAAAGGTTGATTTGCTTTCTCTTTTAATGAGGCGTGAGAAACGCTGGTTTTTATATATATTTAAAGCTTTCATTGGGAAAAAGTCACCCTACATGTTGAACATGCTCGAATGGGACTCAGAGAACTATTGTACCTGGTCCAGTGAACTGGTCCTCTTAAAGGTTCCCTGAGCTGATTTCATTCTCATTTAGTATTTCATCCTATTTAATTCTTGCTCTTTTTGTATTGCATATACTTAATAGATATTAGCGTAATTTTTATATGTTATCCTTGTAATTGTGTTTATTGTGTATGTCGCCACTGTAAATGAGGGAAACCATAGTGCCTCTCGAGTGAAAATAGAGGTTATAGTATTGCATTGTATTGGTAGCCCACTTAAATAGTGATTAAACACAATGTTCTCTGATTTTCTTTTCCAACCACCCCCTCCAAAAACTAATATTACACATGGGTGCACCCATGTGTATCTGAAGAGGCCAATTCCTCTTTCATTTAAGTTGAAAATAGACACAGAAAGAGTCATTGAAGATCCGTAACAGCTGGCTGCTTTCTCGCTTTCCTTTCAAAAAAAAAAGGAAGACATTGAAACTCTCTATATAGTACACATGCTAAGACGCCCAAGTGAAATATGCATCAAATGATATGCGTAAAAGAAAAGGATGTTAACCAAATTATATTTTCCCCTTTAGACTCAAAGTCAAACCAGGCCCAAAAGTCCCAGAAAGAGATTACCAAGGTACCAACAGCCCATATATCACACATAATTATCATTTAATTTGAGTTATTACAGTATTTTAGCACGTTTAGTATCAATTATCAGTGGAATAGAAAATATCATCCTGGAAATATCTTCCACATGACTGACCCACTAATGAATATATGGCCCCCTCAGTTGATTCTAGCAAATATTTACAAAGAGTTCAAATAGTTTACTGCTCTTAGCATAGGAAAGAAAATATATTGACATGTAAAATAATCTGGTAGCACTTTGAAATAACTGCAGCATTAATAAGTAGTAGTGAATATAGAATTTAACATTTATAACGGATTGTTCCTACATTAATCCTCATTAGTAAGCAATTCATAATCACTTATACATCATTTCCAATATAATGAAAAAAATGGTTCATTAGATCAATTCTAAAGTGTATATGGATGATTTACAAATGATGTTGACTCGTTAATAATGCTTAACCATTAATTTTGTTTTTAGTGTTAATAAAAAAATGCTAAGTAAGGCATAGATATATGCCTTACCGAAGTCAAATTCCACGTTTGTTTGCAAACCTGGCCAATAAAGCTGAATCTGAGATAGATGCGCTCACAAAAAGAGTTAACTAATGCTATAATGCATTGACAAAACCAGCCTTTAATTCTCATTTATAAATGCTTAGAAAGGCATAGATAGTCCTCACTTTGGATAAACTCACACAAAATACTAAACTCATCATGAATGCAATGAATCACTAAGCATTGTTAAGTTTTGAAAAAGCATCATTCACACATTGTAAATAGTTTGTTAATCATTCACTTGAGCTTTATAACTGATCTTATGAAAAGGTATCTAATTATCTTAATAATTTATGAATGATTATTATAATCTGACTATACTAATGAGTATTCATGGAACAATGCTTAATAAATAAGGAATTCACTGTTTACTACAGATTTATTAATGATCAAAAGATGCGGTCGTCATAAAGTGCTACCAATAATATTTTTTTTTACAATACTATACAATGCCATGCTCGGCTGGTTTGGCTTGGCTGCCTGTTTCACATCCCACTATTTGCATAGAATTATGTGACCATCAGACTCCGACCGGAGATGATGCTTCCGGGGCTATGATGCTTGGTCTCCCACACACGTTCTATGGAACCAGAGCAAACTCGATCATGCATAATAAGTAGATAGACTGTCTTGTCTAGACATGATAAGTTATTCCAGTCAATATGGCCATGTCATTTCAAAAGTGCCAATACCACTCACAAGACCAGGCACAAGCAGAGAAGGAGATTCCACCAGAAGATAGGGGCATTAAGCTATAGCACATCAGACAAATGAATGATGTCTAACATTATTGACTTTTCTGGGCTTCCAGGGGAACATGTGGACGACGTTGAGAGATGGTCTGATGTACGTAATGCTTAACATTTCTAAATCATTTTGCAAATACTACAAGGGCTTCTCTTATTAATTGTTAATAAGGAGTATGATTCTTCTTCTTAATGTTAATAAGAAGTATGATTCTTATTCTTGTTATTAAATATTATAATTGTCATTATAATAATCCTTATAAGTAGGCCTAGTAGTAGTAGTGAAAACAGAATATTGAAAAGTGTCACCTAATCAATATATCTATCTTCCTATTGACAAAGGAGAGTGATGAATATGAGGAAGAGGGCGGTGCTTATGAGCCTCCCCCTGCTCACAGACTCTTCACCCACTCTTCTTCCTCGCCCTTCTCCAGGGATGAGTACGTCGGTGAGTCGCTCCACCTGGGCAGCAGGTCGGCTAACCAGCCCAAAACGCCTCACGTCAATGAGCACAACAATCCGGCTGCTTTTATTTCTTGAAACGTCATTATATTGTGTTCTTTGCTTAACATACCTTCTCAATAGCTTCAGAACACAGAAGTAACGTAAATATAACGTGAACATAAGCGGTGCCTCCCCCCAGCTCCTTAGTGCCTTCTGGCTAGCAGCGCGGTTGGGGATGAGCGACGCGCTAGCAGCTGGACCAGCTCCCTATATCGCCCCCGCTACTTCATTACGCTTTTCTTGTCAAATATGGACCTTCATTTTTTGTTATCGCTACACCATAGATTGCTGACCATACGCTGCAGAAAACTAGAGCACGATGCGGGGCTCCACACTGGTGAATTAGCCAAACACCTCATAGCTCGCTTCTGCTTCCCTTTTCTAGACAGGTGCCGGAGCGAGAATCGAGGCGATCCTCTACCCAGGATACCCCGGCCCCCGGCCAAGGCCAACAAACCGCTGCCCCCAAAGCCACGGCAGCCCAGTGATGAGGTGACGCTTGATTTAGAGTTGTGGTGGTAGTGGTGTTTCACCATATAGGCAATATATTTGTGCATACGTTTCTATGTTATGGATTCTCTTTGTCAACCGTCAGATCTGTACAGATGCTTTTGCCTCCTTCTTCTTTCTTTGTTGTTTGTTTTTTAAGGTACACTGAAGCAGGCAAGGGGCCATCATGTTTACACCATCAGGGGTCGAGGGGTTTATGACTCATTCATGTGCTGTTTTGTTGTAGGACGATTACATCGATCCAGAGCTTGGTGAGCAAGACGACTACATAGAGCCAAGAGAGAACCCCCCACTTAGTAAGAATTATTTGCGTGTGTCCCTTTGATGAAAACGGTCCTGCATCATGAGGAGAATAACAATAAGAATCTTAAAACCTCTAATACATGTCACAGGTGTAAATAGCAGCCCTATGGAAACCCTGTGGAAACTCCCATCTGATCCTGGTAAGTCACATTACCAGTCACAACCAAGCTATCAATAATAATGTTGACTGTAGAGAAACTTCCAGAAATGCAACTACTACATACACTACAATGTGGGAGAGCATTTATTAAAAAATAAAGTTAAACTTTCGGCCATCATGAACATGAACATGCAATGATTCATGAGCTTTGAAGAAAACTAAGGATGACTTGGGAAATTGAGTTTCTAACTTTGTCCTTGATTCTGTTTTAGATGTATATGAAGTCCCAGAGGTAGGTCCAGTTTAAAATGATGATATTAATACTCATACGTAAGAACACAAAAATAACATTGGAACTGACATCTGGTTCTATGCTTTCCCATCTTAAAAGGAGAATATTCCAACGGGAAGCAGGTTAGTTTCACATTCAATTCAATTTTATTTCAATTCAATTCAATTCAATTTTATTTGTATAGCCCTTAATCACCATTACAGTCTCAAAGGGCTTAACAGGCCAAATATTTCATTTATGATTTATATTGTTGCTATTTCATTCATATCTTGACATTTTGTGTTTGGAAATCCATCCACCTGAAACATTATTCTTGTGTCTACATGACAGATTCAGCCTAAAGACACAAACACATATAATGCCACCAATAGTCAGACCCAGGTAGGCTGGTAGCAATACCAGAGTCAATTTACATTCACCTTCCAATAATAAACACAGCCTATTGTGTGATTTTGTATCACCGGAACAACATTGTCTATTTTTCTTTTACCAGACTCATCAGACCTCAGGTAAGCATGATTAACTGACAAATCTTGCTAACCTTTATGTCTGTATATGTAATTAATTCTCGTTGGAATACAAGAGGATGATATTGATGATTGTTGTTTCCCCTTCTCTTTATCCAGACCCCTGAATCATCTCAGGACACGTATGAAGTTTGTGACCCTGATCCTAGTAAGCGTTAAACTAAATCAACCTTCAATATTGATACCCATCAATGTTCAATGTAAAAAAAGGAAAAGCTTCAATATTAACAAAAGCGAATAAAATTCCTGTAATCAAATTTCAGTTTATGACCTTTTTGATTTGTTGATCGTTTGATTGCATTTGATCTAGGTCCAGGTCCAAAGGCCAAGAGGGACCCGCCTCTACCGCCAAAACCATTGCTCAGAGAGTACGGTTTTGATATCTGAATGAAAAACAATATTTTTCCTTTGTTAAGATATTAGGTAAAGGCTTGACTCATTGTTAATCACATTTAATCTCTCCTTATTTTAGAAAGGCACCAAAACCAGTTACAAGAACGGTGAGTTACGTTTTCATGACATGAAATCACTATATGGACATGTTGGGTGTGTGAGATTATGTGTGTGTCGGTTACATTATGTATGTATGTGTATGACATTATGTATGTATTCCCTTTACATATAGAAGCAAATTAAACACAAAGAACCACAAAGTAAGTCCAACCATTAGAATTTACCATTGAAATGTATGACTATACTTGGGCCCAATCCCATTTCTACCCCTTACCCCTTCCCCTTCTCCCTTCAAAACAAGGGGGAGGGGTACGGGGAAGGGGTAAAGGGTAGAAATGGGATTGGGCCTTAATCCCTCAAGGGCTACCGTAGAACTCTCAACCAAAGTATTTCTATCTCCCCACAGGCCAAACACTGCCCATGATTAACAGTGACCCGCCACAGCCTCATAAGCCGTTCACTGCTGATTTCAGAAGAACAATGTGAGCGGATTCAAGTTATATTACTGCAAATCTCTATAAACTCACTAATCAAATAGAGGTTGTATACAGCTAGTGTCTTGGTCGACATAGTTGGATCGTTTTGAGGCTGAACCTTCACAAACTGTCCCCTTCCCCACACTGCAGGATTCCTTTTCCTCATCAACAGATGTTGAACCCCCACAGTAAGTAAGACCTCCTCGCGTAGGGACAATAAACTCCTCCAAATCTTCTGGTTATGAAACTGAGAGCCAAACACCCACCTTTGACTGTCGGATTGGAGAGCATACTCTTGACTTGTTTCTCTGCCATTTTAGGACAAGCCGAACTGAGCTCAATTGAAAATGGATTGCAGGACATGGACAAGGTTATCCATTTCTCAACTTCCTTTGCGTGACAACCTGATGGTTTCACGATACATTGAGGGTATAGGGAAGTGATGGTTTTAAATAATGTTAATGTATATATTTCTATTCACAGGAGTCAGACATTTACGGACAACCCTGGTACGCCAACACGTGCGACCGCAAGGCTGCTGAAGAGGTCCTGATTCAATCCAACAGGGTCAGAAAACCATATTATAAAAGATCAGTGATACTGATCTGAAGTCAGTAATGCAGTTTTTTGACCTCAACATTCCCTCATAAGAGGCCATGAACCAGCCAGTAAGTGGTTATTCAAGGTGTCCGTTTTCCCTTTCTACGTCAGGATGGCTCCTTTTTAGTGAGGAACAGTTCTGGGCAGGACGTGGAGCAGCCCTACACGTTGGCGGTGCTCTACAATGGCAAGGTGTACAACATCCCCGTGCGGTTCATCCAAGCCACGCAGCAATACGCACTCGGACGGGAGAAGAAAGGAGAAGAGGTATAGCGCATGAGATGATATGTTCCTCCATGCTTGGAAGTCGTTCATATTGGATTGTTTTGTTTTTAAGTGAAGGTGAAACAGGGGGTGTATATATATACTGTATATAAAATATAGACATATAACTATGTTTGAAACAAAACAAATGGTTTTGAGTTCACTGCCCAGAAAATGGTCTGATGCACATATCATAGCTGCCACGTAACTGCCACAACATTGTGAAAGAAAGTCATCTGGAATCGCCGGCCAAATGCATTTTCTTTAATCGATCATCATCTTGGATCTAACATGGCTCCTCCCTCCCTTCTAGCATTTCTCCAGTATCTCCAGTATCATCGAGAATCACATGAAGAACCCTCTGGTGCTGATTGACAGCCAGAGTAACACCAGGGACACCACTAAACTGCAGCATGCAGTGAGGCCTTAAGTCATCTCAACGTCAGTCCACACACAAGACTGGCCCACGGTCATCAGCGGCATCTTCATTCACTCAGCTGTAACAGACCGCTGTTTACAGAGCTATATTGTGCGCAAAACTCCTGAAGCGGCTGATGTAGGAACTTTTGGCAAGAAATGGATTCATAATCACTCAGGCTATACTTGATTTCCACTGAAAGAACAGCAGTGAATGTGTAGTTTCAATTGCTGCTCAAGACTGCAAGAAACCAGGAACTCGTTCCTCAAATCAAAGGGAACCAATAACCAGCTGTCGAGTTTGGTATAGATACTCTATGGCCAATGTGTCTCGTTAAAAATCCTTTTTGGGAAGCAAAGCACTAATGTTCAGAATCAAACATAAATTGCACCTTCTCTTCAACTGATTGATACTGAGGTCGCCGGGGTCGACACTGGGCGGTGAATACCTGGGGTTGAGTGTGTGTGTGTGCGTGCGTGCGTGCGTGTGTGTGTGAGTGTTTGTGTGTGTGTATTCATAATGGATCTTTGCAGTCGCAGCGGATGACCAAGAAGTTCTTGTGATACACATGCCTTGCAGCAGGGCTGTGGTAAGCTGTACTTAATAGGTGAACCACAGACTAATCATTAAGGATTAGCACTCCCACGCAACTACTGCATATGAACTGTCAATATTGCTCATATTGCAACACTCATATCCTGGAAACAAAACTGTAGTTTTGTTTGAAAAGGCATAACATTTGTTGGACTTGATGTACTTAGAGTTGTGTTCCTTGTGCATCGAGCAATGTGTGACATATGAAAGTTCTCCTGTTATTCTGTACATTGAGTGAGAAGTGAATTGCCCCTACCAATCATATTGTAGTCCTGAACGGACACATGTCCACACAATGTCTTTGTTCACCAGCCTTCCTAAACATAGCTACTCAACTAGCTTTGCTATAATGTACATAGCTGTGCTGTAAATATTATGATGACCATTCAGGAGCAGTTGGGCATCTTGCTCAAGGACACCCTATATGGTCACACAGCAGCCATGGGGGGAGATACAAACCCAGAATCATTTATATTTATTAAAAAATGTAATACCATGGGGTAATATAATGTAGCTGTACCAGGCTGCACTGCTTTGGTTTACACACTTTGGTTCAGGCAGCTACCATAACCCACATCCGGTCCTTCCTTGGGACATACACCTATACACCATTTGGGACAGGGTAATCTTCTAGGCCTCTCCGCCGTACATTCCTGAGATTTATGCTCTCCTACACAATTATACAGTCATCTTCAGGACTGTGAAAAACGGAAGAAAGAGGATATGTGCCGAACTCGCATGACGGGTTTCTTTGTATCTTATTTCAGAAACAATAGTGCCTCTCTTTGTGCTATACTTCCTACTGTATCTCTCTACCTGTGGCCTACTGTACTCAGCTATAAGGTCATGGAGTAGTCCTAAGACCATACATAACTTGCGTGGAAGCCCCACGCGCCCTCTTTTTTTTCTTCTCTCTCGCTCTATTCTACTTATATACTTGGATTATAGTTGACATTAGGTTCCAACGGTTTAAAAGGTTTATAGTTAAATGAATGCATGCTTGAAAATGTACCTATTGTGGTCATTTAATCAATCGATGGAATAGTCGAGTGTTTGAGTGGAATCTTTTGTTCATTCATATATTTTTGTATTTGCCATTTACTTTGATTTAACTTAATAATATAATTAATAATAATATATAATAAAACGTATTTTGTATAGCGCTTTTTTTTAAAATATTGTACCAAAATATTAAGGACACTTTACAGCAAGAATAATATATAATAAAGACATCATAAAAAGCAGTATGAATTCTTTTTTGAATAAGAGGGATTGAAATTTGGGGCAGAAAGACAGAAACATGTCTACATTAAAAGGCGCATGATTGAAGGGACGGGTACTGAGGGAAGACCTGGAGCAGGACAGGGGGGAGGGGGCCCGGGTGGTTGGCATCGACAGATGGTAGGGCTCGGGTGGGTGGAAGGAGAGATCAGAGAGGAAGATGCCATGGAGAGCTCACTTGTAAGGAGCGGTTTGAAGTCGATGCACTGTTTGACTGGGAGGCAGGGGAGGGTTTCAGGACGGTGTTGCGGGAGAGAGGAGCTGATTTATGGATGTGTTGTAATGTAAGGGTGCCCCATTCAAGGAGTAAAGTTTAGATTGTTTTAAACCACTTTATCAGGCTACATTATGGTATTCGAAGTGGTGAAAATCTCGGGCACTTCAATCACTTTAAATCTTGAGGCTGTTCTAATTTCAGCCCCAACTTTTCAATAGTCCCAGTAGGCCTTATTCTACTGAAACAAATCCATACTGTATTGATACACATCTGTATTTCCAGCTCCTCTTCCCAACAGTGTCATGCTAAGATGGATTTGTTTAAATAGAGTAAGGAGTAACACGAAACAATGAATAGAATGGGAAATACATAATTGAGTGCTCTTTTTTGTGTATTTTATGGTAATATTTTTTCTTTCATTAACAAACCACAGTTGCCTCATTGAGAACATAACTTACCCAAATGAGGAATTCTGAAATGTGAAAAGCGGGGGTCGATTTTCTCCATTTAGCCCCGTTTACCTGTGCATACATGCATAGCACCACACTACAAACAACTACACACTACAGTTGAATCCACTTCATTTATTTACATGATACATAATTCAAAGGAAAAGTTTGGGCTATTGTTCTGTGGCGTTTGATTGATCATGGTTGCATTGACTTCTCACCTATCCCTGTGGGCTCTCCCAATCGGCCTCTGATTGGTAGGCCTATTTGTATTTAATGGGGAGACATGTTTGTGAGTTGGGGCGGGCATTTGAGATGCAACAGCTTAAACCGACAGCATTTTCCTTAAACTCCTGAGCCTCCTCCTGCTTTCAAAAAGTTCACTCCTTGGGTGTGTCCCGTCCCACATGTGAGTTCGGGGTTCAATACCTCTTTCTCAAAGTTGGTGGCGCCCTCCAAGAGCACAAAGAGAAGTCCAGGAAGACGGGCTCAGATACGCCAGGGGATGTCGATCCGACATCTAACCGGGGTATGCAGCGGCCAGAGGAGGAAGAAGATGAGGAAGCGGATGGAGCCCAGGGAGGTGTTCCAGTGGCTGATGATGCCGCAGAGGACACCGGGAGGATGAACATGGTATCCCTCTACAGCCTCCTTCAGAAGACTCTCCAGAGCCAAGAGCGTCAGGCCTACAAGCAAGAGCAAAGATGGCGTAGCGTACAGGTGCAGCTGAACAACGTCCGAGATGAGTTGGAGGGAGAGCGAAGGCGTTGCGGTGATGGACGTTGGCCAGGAGATGATGGCGTGCGACATCCAGTGGAACCACCACCAGCAGCACCTCCGTATCCAGGACCAGGACCAGCAGCCCCACCAGACTGAGCAGTGCCGTCTCCAGCCGCCTGGACCAGAGCAGCCGTGCCGAAGCTGGAGGAGGGAGATGATATCGAACAGTATCTCACCACCTTCGTGAGACTGGCAGCAGCCTATCGGTGGCCAAGAGCTGAAGGGCCGTGTACCTGGTACCTTACCTAACGGGACGGGCTCGGGCTACATACGTGGCAATGGATATCCTGGAGGCCATGGACTACAGCAAGGTGAGAGAGGCCATTCTCTCAAAATACGAGATCAGCGAAGAAATCTACAGGCAGCGGTTCCGTTATCCGGACGTCCGACCAGGAGACGCCGAAAGAGCTGTACAACCGCCTGAAGGATAACTACAGAAAGTGGATCAAGCCAGACAGGAAGACTGTTGAGGAGATCGGAGAGCTCCTCAACCTGGAGCAGTACCTGTGTTCCCTGGCTCCTGATGTGCGTGTGTGGGTGAAGGAGCATTATCCGACCACTGGGCAGCAGGCTGTGAAGCTGGTAGAGGCGTTCCTTGCTGTATGCCCGGGTAAGAAGGCGTTACGGTTCCAGAGCTTCAACTGATCACCAGCCGGGGGTAAGTCTGCGGGATTCGGTATGGGAGTTGGTCCTAGGGGTTCTGGTCAGAGTAGGACGCCATACACACAGCCTCACACAACCCTTACTTCACAGCCTAGACCTCCATACAATTCACCTTCTAACTCACAGACTAGGCAGGCCCAAGCACCCACAGCCACACAAAGCAGAGTGAATGTGGTATGTTACTACTGTAATCACCCAGGTCACATCAGCAGAGAGTGCCCCGTCAGAAAGGTATGTGTAGTGTATCTAGATCTGGTAGTACATCTAATGATTGTTTGGGAAAAGTTCAGACTGTCCCCGTTACGGTCAATGGTAAAGCTACTGTTGCTCTCCTAGACACAGGCAGCAGCTAGACCTTGGTTCAGCCCCATCTTATAGACAAGTCAGAGAAGCTGGGAAAACGGCAGATCAGGGTGTGTTGTGTTAATGGAGAAGAGCATGTCTATCCGGTGGCAAAGATATGCCTTGTGGTTAGAGGGCGTACCTTTTGGTGCGCAACTGCGGGGGTAGTTGAAGGGTTGAGCCAGCCGGTAGTTTTGGGACAGGATGTCCTCATACTGCCTGAATTGGTGCTGATCTACCAAGCCAGATAGTATAGTAGCGACTCGATCACAAGTTAAGGCTAAAGTGGAGGCTAATAAGTCACTGTTGGACATGATACCCTTCAGTCAGGTAGAAATTAGCCCACCTGGGCATGTCAAGGCGCAAAAGAGCCGCAGACAGAGAAGGAGAGAGAAGCTGCAGGGCACAGTGCAGAGAAGGGGAGATCGGTTGCCAGTTCCTGATGTGCCACGAGAAGCTTTGTGGGAGATTCCCAGTAATATCAGTGAACTGCAGAAAGCGGATGAGTCATTAAAAGAAACCTTCCGCAAAGTCACAGAGGCATGTCTATCCGGTTGCAAAGATATGCCTTGTGGTTAGAGGGCATACCTTTTGGCTAACTACGGGGGTAGTTGAAGGGTTGAGCCAGCCAGTAGTATTGGGACAGGGTGTTCTCATATTGCCTGAATTGGTGCAATCTACCAAGCCAGTTAGTATGGTAGCGACTCGATCACAAGTTAAGGCTAAAGTGGAGGCTAATAAGTCACTGTTGGACATGATTCCCGTCAGTCAGGTAGAAATTCTGGATTCATGTCAAGGCGCAAAAGAGCCGCAGACAAAGAAGGAGAGAGAAGCTGCAGAGCACAGTGCAGAGAATGGGAGATCAGTTGCCAGTTCCTGATACTGATAATATCAGTGAACTGCAGAAAGCGGATGAATCGTTAAAAGAAACCTTCCGCAAAGTCACAGAGGTAGATGGTGAGAAGACTGGGGTAGCTGCGGCTTTAACGGGGGAGTACTACTTTATCCAGGAGGGCCTATTGTTCCACCAACCCGAAGGGGGCCGCAGTGAGCAGTTGGTTGTCCCAAAGGGTTTTAGAGAGAAGGCATTAACCTTAGGCCATGATATCCCTTGGGCAGGGCATCTTGGAAATGTTAAGACTCTGGAGAGGATAGCTGCACGTTTCCACTGGCCAGGGTTATACAGTGAAGTACAAAGGTACTGTAAGTCATGTCCCACCTGTCAGCTTACCAGTAGCCAAAAAGTCAGATGTTCCCCTCTTCATCCACTCCCAATCATTGGTGTCCCATTCCACAGAATAGCGATGGATATAGTGGGGCCCTTAGAAAGAACACGGTCAGGGCACAGATTTATTTTAGTAATTTGTGATTATGCTTCTCGATACCCTAAAGCTTTTTCCCCTGCGCAATATCACAGCTAGCGCTATCGCACAAGCTTTACTGCAGCTGATATCTAGGGTAGACATACCAAACGAAATCCTCACCGACTAGGGAGCTGCATTCCTGTCCAAAACACTGAAACAAGTTTACAGTTTACTGGGGATAAGGGGAATGAGGACCACTCCCTACCACCCTCAGACTGACGGGCTGGTAGAGAGGTACAACAGAACTTTGAAGAGCATGCTGAAAAAGTTTGTTGCAGCCAACGGCGAAGACTGGGACCAGTGGCTACCGTACCTCCTTTTTGCCTACAGGGAGGTGCCGCAGGCATCCACAGGGTTCTCGCCCTTTGAACTGTTGTATGGGCGTCAGGTCATGGGCCCTCTGGATTTGCTGCGGGAAGCCTGGGGGAACCCTAGGCCCTATGAGACCAACAGCAGCCTTGCCTACGTCCTGAAGATGCGAGACAAGATGGAGGAGATGGCTATAGCCTGGTGGAGGACAACATGCATCAGGCACAGCAGACCCAAGCCCGGTGGTACGACCAGTCGGCGAGACAGAGGAGCTTCAAGCCAGGACAGCAGGTTCTCTTGCTGTTGCCACGGCGACGACAGAGAACAAGCTTCTGGCCCGCTGGCAGGGGCCCTCACGGATTGCTCGTAAGCTGGGGCCGGTGACCTATGACCTGGAGATGCCAGGGAGGCATAAGCCCTGGCAGGTCTTTCACATCAACCTCCTCAAGGAGTGGCACGAGCGGGAGTTGCCGCTCAGCCACCAGCTGATGGTGCGATTTGTGGGGGAGGATGAGGATGCTCCGGAGCAGTTCTTTCTTTGCAGGTCCCCAACACTGAGCCCGACCTCCCTCACCTGACTGCTCAGCAGGTGCAGAAGCTGCGGGCCATCATCCCAGAGGGAATGTTCTCCGAGCAGCCGGGGCGCACAGCAGTGGCGGAGCACAACATCCAGCTCAAAGAATCCAAGCCGGTGAGACAGCGGATGTACCGGATTCCTGAGCGCTTCTTGCCTGCACTCAAGGAGGAGTTGGAGGCAATGAAGCAGCTGGGGGTCGTTGAGCACCACAGTGGCTGGTGCAGCCCTGTGGTTCTCTTTCCTAAGAAGGACATATGGGAGCCTCCGCGTTGACTTTAGGCAGCTGAACGCCCAGTCCAGCTTCGACAACTATCCAATGCCGAGGTTGGAGGACCTCCTAGAGCGTCTGGGAAAGGCGCAGTTTGTCACAACGCTTGACCACTGCAAGGGCAAGGATGGATTAACATAACCACGGGCCCTGGACACAAACCAGCCATGGACCCCTACCAACACGCAAATACACCCACTACTAGCACACCGAATTTGGTCGCATATAACTCATTCAATCCACAATCACACACATTATAATGCAGCGCACAGCCGAGAGAGAGAGAGAGAGAAAGAGATATGAATGTGGGGGAGAGAGGGTTACCCCCCTCCCCATGCATAATGAATGAAAAATAATTAAAACACTGAATATCAGAAGCCAGGATGCCACAAGTTGGAGGGAGGGGGGGGGGGGGGAGAGAAAGAGAGAGAAGCTGCACGGTACGATATATTGCAGCATTCTTAGAGAAGTCTCCTCATAGAGACAGTCTTGGATCCAATTGAAACGAGCACACTTCCATTGTTCGAACCCCGCGGCTGTGGGCATGCATAGTGCCAGCCGCTCGTTTTAACGGCAGAACATGGAATCTGTCAGGTTAATATCATGACTTTAAAAGCACCTACTGACTTCCTCTAACGAATTAACGAGTCAAAATGTTGAGATGGACGGTATTTGTTGTACCAGGGCCGTATCTTTAGTGTCTTATTCTTTCTTTTACGCTATGCCGACCCACTGTGAAATTGAACGTTGACCAAGCACTACGACATTAACGTTCCGTCACGTCATTTATTTTTAAATGTGGTGTATTTATTTTGCAAATCAAAAACATTCAATGAATGAATTTTGAATTTTTTAACTAAAAAAGAAAAGAAAAAATAGTATATATATCAAGGCCCCCCCCATTGGCCAGGGCCCTGGACATGTGCCCACTTTGCCCATGCGATAATCCATCATTGTCACCCCAGTCCTCACCTGGGGTGCAGCACCTCCTGGGGGCAGCACCTCCAGCTTCTGGGGGAGGTGCTGCGCCACATCAACGAGGCTAGAATGACGCTCCAGCCAAAGAAATGTGCCCTGGCTCAGTCTGAGGTCAGGTACCTTGGGCACATTATTGGAGGAGGGGTGATTAAGCCTCAGAAGGACAAGTTGGAGGCGGCCCGGGACTGTCCACGACCCCAGACCAAGAAGGATGTAGTCTTTTTTGGGGCTCGCTGGATGGTACCGGAGATTCATCCTGAACTTTGCTACCCGTGCTGCACCTCTCACTGATCTGACCCGGAAGTTGGGGTCCACGAAGGTCAGGTGGGAGGAGGTGCATAAGGGGGATTTCCAGGATCTAAAAGCAGCATTGCTCTGTGAACCAGTGTTGCAGAGTCCGGTCTTTGAGAGACAGTTCACAGTACAGACAGATGCCTCTGGAGTGGGACTGGGGGCTGACCGGTGGCTTACTTAAGCCATAAGCTCGGGAAACCAGGTACTCCGTAGTGGAGCTCGAGTGACTGGCAGTGAAATGGGCCCCAAGAGACTTTGAAATATTACCTGATACCTGATGGGCAGAGACTTTTTACTCAAGTCTGATCATAAGGCATCGCAATGGTTGGGGGAAATGAAAGATTCAATGCATGCATAACACAATGGTATTTGTCTTTGCAGCCATTCCAATTTCAGATTAAGTAAAGGGCAGGGAAACAGAATCCCGTAGCAAACTTCCTGTCTCGTCACCCTAGTGACAAGCCTTCATCGGGGGGAGGAAATGTGAAAAGCGAGGGTCGCATTTCCCCAGATCCTACCATTTAGCCCCGTTTACACATGCATACATACATAGCGTGTTCCCCGGGTCCTATGTTCCCCGGGTCCTATGTTCCCCTCTTTGTATGAGACTGGGGAACATAGGACCCTTTTCTAAAAAAAAGGGTCCTATGTTCCCCGGTCTGTTACTTTTTGCACCATTACTGCCAAATTCCGGCCGAGATAACTACCATTGCATGTCTTTACCTTCTGTGGAAGAGGGAGAGACGTCGGAGAACCTGACGCAGTCTATTCATACGCCGGTAAACAAACCCCGAGAAGCCCAATCCCTACGAGAGCTCCCCGCGCTACGGCCATCCGGAGGCGCACAGAGCTTTTGGCCGTGATATTATTATACAATTATATTATATTATACACGATTATATAAAGAGCTCCGGGAGTCGCCAACGGCAACAATCACTTTCCCCTCCATGCTGCAGTTCACCCCGGACTGCACTGCACCGAGTTGGCCGGTTGAACGCTGATTGGCTGTTACGTTACATATGTCACTCTGTGGCCACGCTGTTGAACGCCGATTGGCTGTCATCACGCGAATGTCGCGTCAAAGTTTAAATATTTTTAAAGATTGATAGATTGCGTGGATCATAGGACCCTTTTCCCAGAAAAGGGTCCTATGATCCCCGGTATGTATGGCTAGAGGGGAACATAGGACCTTTTTATTAAAAAATTGTCCCATGTTCCCCGAGCGGGGAGCATAGGACCCGGGGAACATAGAACCCGGGGAACATAGGGATGACCCCCATACATAGCACCACACTACAAACAACAACCACACACCACAGTTAAGTCCACTTCATTCATTTATATGATACATAATTCACACAGTTAACCATACCTATATTTGTCTGTCAGAACACAACGCTCACAATTCAACTAACCTTCTTCCTGTCCGTCCAGCAAACTGGTCCATGGGGAACGCGTGCCACATGGGAACCAAGGCTTTATTTTCTGTTCCGGGACAGTTAATTTGGTTTGCTAATAGCGGGGGTGGTGAGGAGTGTGAGGTGGTTAAAGGGGTGTCGTTTTTATGGTTGGTGTGATTTATTTATCAAAGACTGTGTTGTGTGTGTGTGTGTGTGTGTGTGTGTGTGTGTGTGTGTGTGTGTGTGTGTGTGTGTGTGTGTGTGTGTGTGTGTGTGTGTGTGTGTGTGTGTGTGTGTGTGTGTGTGTGTGTGTGTGTGTGTGTGTGTGTGTGTGTGTATATATATATATTTGTATATATATTAATGAATATATAGTGTTTGAATTGAATTCAAACACTATGGTTGAATTGATTTCTCATGGTTGAATTGATTTCTCACCTATCCCAGTGGGCTCTCCCAATCGGCCTCTGATGGTAGGCCTATTTAATGGAGAGACATGGTGTGAGTTTGTGTGATGCCCACTAATGTGTGCCCACATTTGTGTATATTAAGTTTTTATATACTACACCATTTTATATTATTAAGACACACTATTTCCTACTAAATTGATCTTATTTTGTATGAGCAATATCTTTTATAGTTTTACATTTTCACAATGCAATTGCACTATCCTGCCAGTAGGAGGCACAGTAATATTGTGGTTTGCCTGAATCCTCGTGAGATCCTCATAACTAATGAGGATCTGAAAAGACAAGTCACGTCTCCCGTGTCAGCATTCTTTTCTCTTTGTTTCAGGTGGGTTATGTGTTTAAAATGTAAAACAAGTTGATGTTAGTGATTGGATAATGTGTAGTGAAATGTTTTAGTAAAGTATGAGTGTTAAAATGAGTACATGTGTTGTGTAGCTAGTAAGGTCCGACGCTCGCCGAGAGATTTGTAATGACGGCGCCGTTGGAAGTTTTACCGTTAGGCTAGTAGCTTTAAGCTAATACGGATCACGCTCGTCTCTACCTTTTTGTTTTATTGTAATAACACCACACGTGGCTCACTTCTTGACGTTTTGTAAAGTATTAAAATGTTTATTGATTGTTGTAAAGCACCTTAAAGATACTGTTAAAAACAGGTTAAGAAAAGTTACTTGAAGTTCAGTAATAAGAAAATGTTTGATATAGCCTACAAGGTAGGTACTGTTAAAAATACTAGTTCAGTAAAATCGAATGGGTTTTAAGAGCATTAAAGATGCACCTTGTACAAACTGTTTATTGTATCAGAGAGATGAAAGAACAACACTGGGAAAAGGTGTGTTTTGAATTGAAGAGTATTTTTTGTGTATTTTGGTTTGTTTTAAGAACATGGAAAATATGTCTAATTAGACAAATGAATAAATATAACTAATGAGGATCTGAAAAGACAAGTCACGTCTCCCGTGTCAGCATTCTTTTCTCTTTGTTTTAGTTATCTATAATCTGTCCACGGCGATCCCACCTGGGACCCGTTACATTAGGGTGGGCATTTGAGATGCAACAGCTTGAGGAGAGGCTGTATTCTTTTGTGTGCCTTTTGTACGTTTTTTGGAAGTTTAAATAAACCAACAGCATTTTCCATAAACTCTGAGCCTCCTCCTGCTTTCAAAAAGTTCACCCCTTGGGTGCGTCCCGTCCCACATGTGAGTTCAGGGTTCAATACCTCTTTCTCACAGTATATAATTGTGCGACATTTACATACTTTAAACTAAATAGTGGCTAATTAATGAATCGCGCGCACACACACACACACACACTGCCATCTTGTGGTTTGTTGTAGGCCTACTTATGCTCCGGACATAAGTAGGCTGAGCTTACAATTCTGTTATTTCATCAAACAGTAACACCGTGGTAAGTTTGTTGTTGGATATTCGACAGATATTCGCATATTAATTTCGGGTTCATCAGAGATTCCTGCTGTGCTTTCAGACAGTCTTGGCGACATTATAGGGGAGGTATGGTTGCAACACATTTTTCGCCAGCACAAACTAAACTAAAAAAGATTTAGTTTACACATAGGGAGCGTCAATAAATTACTCCATTCATTGACTATGAAATATGGATTTTTGCTCAATAGCTGGTACTAAATGGCACGGAAAAAAAAAAAAACAATACAGAACTGCTCTACTAGGAGGGTAGATTATTGAATGGTTTATTTTACCTGGTGGTAAAAAGTGGACCGTCTAAGTAACTACTCTAAGGGCCTATTGGATGTATATTATTTATATCTCTTTCCAAAATGAAATGTCTAAACGTTTTTTCCAGAGTGAAGTTCTCGAAGTTGAATAGACTGTAGATTAAATCCAATATTATACTGTTAAATAAACAAAGGGTTCTATCGCTGAATCTGAGCATGGTTAAAATACTCTCCCATAGGCCACAGCCAGTAGGCCAGACTCTAGTCCTTCTCTTGCATGCAGTGGGGGAAACTCAAAAATAACGAATGCATACAAACAAAACACAACCTGAAGTTAGTCCATTTCCTTAGTCATTCTCAAGATAAGGAGTAACTTATTGACAGAACATTTGGATAAAAGTGTGGCATGTGTATATAAACAAAAGGGACTGCAATCTCGATAAAGTGGTCACCATTATTCTTATTTCAATGAAGTACGTGTTACATTCCTACCCACTCATTTCTGATGTATTACAAATATTAAGTAAGTCTGAGTCAGCTGGGCCACTTTATTATTCATGTGAATTATCACAAGTTCCTGTTAAGTTCCTGTTTTGTACTCTTCTAGCAAGTTGCAGTGAGATCCTGAAGAGACTAGTGCCCTAACCCTGACCTCTTCTGTATTTCATGTATACAGTGTAGACTGTCTCTAACTTGAAAGCCTACTGGTAGCCTACTATAGGCCGTGAGGACTGAGACATTTTTAAGAATGGTCCTATCCTAGAAAAATATAAAGGATCCATTTCAGAATCATTCATAAGCAAATAAAGGGAGCATTTTTTTTTAATTATTTACACAAACCATATGCAGGTCTCTGTAAGAGCACTTCCTGGGTCCTCTACCGTGGGGGCGTCGCCTTGTGTCCGGCCTGTGTCATGGATACGTAAGCATTTCGCAAATTCTCAAATGCATCTCAATTCCAGAGATTATTTAACCTGGAAAATATGCATTTTCACAGCAAAAGCAGTTACAAAGTATCAAAAGGAACTATAATGCAGGCATAGTAAAATAATAATAATAATAAAAAATAGTCAAATAATTCAGGTACACAAACCTATTCAAAGTTTGAAAAAAACAAATATAACTATGGTTGTACAAAATAATATATATGGTAAGAGTAAACAAATCAACTAGGAAAGAGTTTAAGACCTTTATTTAGAACTTTAACAAAGTATTACAAAGGCCGAGCAGGTCTACAGAGCACCGGCCTTCCCAGCTTTGGCTAATATTCTCAATTTCTGGGATTCCTCCAATAAGCTCCAGGGCAGGGCTGTTATAAATCATGCCCATACATGGCTTCACCCCCAACCAACTTCTGTCGTTTGCATTATTCTGGGATTTGTGCCATGTATATGTATCATCATCTTACTTACGATGTCTGATACAGCAGTTGATAAACTAAATGTTCAGCAGTCTGAACATTATCTTACTTTGCATAAGATTGTGCATGTGTCATTCACATATCTTGTTATTAAAGCCCTGAAAACAACTGTACAGACAAACCCGGAATAACTCGATAATGTCCTGTGTCACCTTGGCCTCCAGGCCTGAATACTTGTACAAATTGATGGCACAAAACATTGGATGAGTTTTTTTTCAAAGGGTATAGTAAAAGTCCACAATTGCTAGGTCCGATGGCTGCACTGTTTCTTTAGCAACATGAGCGTATTTCAATTGAAAGGCTGGTCGACTGACTGATGGTGAGTCTGTGAATTCATTGGCTGTTCCAGATGATAGCCAGTAGATGGGGTTGAAGCCAAGGACACACATGGACAGCTGCATTTTAATGGCACGCAAAGAGCTCATCGGCGCTGCGGTGGGAACTTTAAATGCCTATCTTTTGAGGGGCATGGTTTGCAATATGTGTGTGGGGGATACAGATCTGACGTCACGAACCATTGTTGTCCCGTGTGTCTTTAGAAAACTTCAGGGGGCCCCAATTAAAAACACACTTTTATTTTGTTGAGCACACAGACACGCACGCACGCACACACACACACACACACACACACACACACACACACACACACACACACACACACACACACACACACACACACACACACACACACACACACACACACACACACACACACACACACACACACACACACACACACACACACACCTTCTGTTACTGTGTCCTAAAGCAGGCCTACAACACAGGCGATAATGTACCGGTAGGCAACATCTTGTGTAGTCGTCGCAGAGTGATTCCTTGCCGTTTTTTGGCCAGAGGCGTTTTTACTAGATCAGAAAATTCTTAAGACCACAAATTACTTTGATTATCTGCTCCCACTTTCATGCATTCCACTCGGATATGCATATTATTCGCCCCCCGTTTGTAAACATAAATTCTGTTCTTCTCAATGACATAACTGAACGCTACAATCCCCCAGGGGAAAAAATAATAAAAACATCTATCTTATCACTAAACACTGATTTGCACATAGTGTATTGTCTTGTCATATAATGCATATTGAAATTAAACATATGCGTCGTTATTCAACTGGGCGTGCCTCCGTAGACGGTAGAAGACACCTCCTGGCCGTTCGTCATCAGAGACTCGCGTATAAAAAGTCGGGAAGGAGCGTCGTCTCCCGTCGACCAGCGGTTACCCTGACTTCCCCAGCCTTTAACGGACTGCATGTGGACCAGTCCGTGTACAATAAACTCTGTTCTCGTGAAGTTGACATTGATACAGAGTCCGAGGAGACGCAAATAAAAGGAGGATGGGTAACCGAGTCGTCCGAGAGGATTACGAATGGGTCTACACGGACCAGCCGCACGCCGACCGGAGGAAAGAGATTCTGGGTGAGCTACAACCTCATTCCCAGGCTTTTTCATCTGACGACGGCATCGAACGGGATGCTCCAAATGAGCGTTATTGACAAGAGAGAGGGCGGGACTTTCAGTACATGGTTTAGCGTTAAGGGGTATTAACTTCTTATGGAGTGTTTTCGTTTTCGTAACATTGTTTTTATATTGCTTTGTAAGTTTGGTCCTCAAAACGTATTTTCTATTGTCGTTCATCTTTAATATGTATTTGATCCTGGGAATGGAACTGGCGTACACAGCTTAGATCGTACGGGACCGGAAATGGTATTGCGGTTGACCGGGATAACGCCACCCTAACCCATAACCCTCTCTCTTATCCTACATACATTAGCATCAGCGCTAACGACGACCCGTTCGTTATTACTCGGTAGTAAACGACTGTCTGGAATCAGGGTGTGCGTATGTGAATATGTCCTTTTAAAAAACACCGAATAGAGACTGTCAGCGAGCTATTTTCTTAGTGTATCCGATGTTAAACCAGTTCTTCGGTGGATCGGTGAGGTGTCGGCCGCTAACCGTTATACTAGGTGGATCGATGGAATTCTAACTCCGTCATTAAAATATGCCCCTTCAACCCTAAACTGAGACTATGTTAGCGCCTCAAAACCCCACATGAGGTATTGGTTTGCATCACATGTTGTCTGTAGAGGATGGGTACGATACTTTATCACTTGTTTATTTGTTAGGCGAATGTTAACCTGGCCATGGAGCCACTCCCTGAGGTTTTCTTCTCGGCAAGTTGCTGCACATATTCCGTGGGTTTTAAGTCATGCAAACATTCAAATGTTATTGAATGGCGTTGCCCAACTAATCTAGTCTCGTTTTTAAACCTTTGTACATGCAAGCCATACTTCACTTATAATGTTATCGTTGCTTCATGTCTTCCAACTTGTCAGCTTACGTAAGGTTAGGTCATACTTTGTTAATTCATATGGGACCTTATTCATATATTTCCATATACATGGTACTAAGTAGGCTATATACGGACAAAAATCCTTTGTCCGTATTGATTAATGGTAATCAGTCTAAAAGTGAAGTATTTGAAGTGTAAATTATCATTCCGACAAAAACCCTTTCAAACGGTGTCAATGCTCACCACGTGATCCTTGTGCCTTATGTCTTAATCATAATAACGAGGTCAGAGTGGGCTTCTGTTCTTGCCTTGTTCCACTAATATCTATTTTCCTTGTTAACATAACAGACACTTAAGCTAATTGTCAACACAGAGGCATCCCATTGTGCTGTAAGCACAGCAGCAGCGATTCACAATGGAGTCCATTGAGAGCAAAGCCGTTATGGGCTAAATAATTCATCTCGTCTGAGCCACTCGGCAGCATTCTGAAGCCGGACATGGTGTATGAAGAGATAGCATGCTCCCCATCTGTTTCCTGAAAAGATAACGGACGGTGACAATGACATCTATCTGAACGATAGCTGAGCATTGGCTGTATGTGCTTGCATATCAACCTGGATTTTCCCTCCCATCATGGCACAACAAGGTTAACCTTGTGTAAAGTAGGAGCACTTCTAAAGTGATATGTGCCACGTTGCTACCGTACAGTGGAAACAGACATTGGTCTCCTTGGCTGACTGCTCAGACTACTTTAACTGTAAAATATCACATGATTAGAGTTCCCCACAACTTCCCCATTAAGAGATACTGTGAACAATGAATCCTACTACAGACAGGATATAGCATGTCTTACTATTGCTTGGGCCTGTCTCTGGTTACCCAACTCTGTCACATAGCACAGCATGTTGTTGTAGCATTCATAAGTTAAAGGTAGTTTTATTTCGGTCACGCTGTACCGAAACCAACCCAAAATGATTAAAAGTCAACTAAATTCTTTCTCTTTTGCTTTTGATAGCAGCAAGATAACACAATCTCAATTACTGACAACAGACTTCCATGATAAACTGGAGGAACATGCTTCGATAACATGTTGGCTCGAGATAAGACTAGAACAATTCTGCATGCCGGGAGTGTTTTTAGCATTGGAGTGACCATTTTGTGGTCAACGGCTGGTGAACTATGTGTGGCCGGGTGGATTGAGATATGTTCCGTGTGTTGCAGAGGGTCAAACTGCGTTCACCTTCATTTCATTTCGTTAACATTTTCCAGTGCCAAAACGGGGCAGCTGAAACGTGGGTCAATGAAAAGGTGTTGATACTGGGCTGTTTAGTCACTTGACTTCTTAACTGAAATGTGTCTGCTGGCTGATTCCATCCTCCTAGCCCAGGACTTGGCAGAGATAGTGGCCTATTAACCTGTCTAAACACAGTGCTCTTATTGCATCCGTAGTGGTTGCAATTATAGACCTATAATTATCCCCATCTGTTGTATAAATTGATCATTCACATCGATAGCAGTCGGCACTACAAGCCAATGTTTACTTATTAGCCCCGAAAGAGTGATAGCCATGATCAAACAGGGAAATAACCCCAAGAACGAACAATGTAAATCATGGGTGTAAAAAACAATCTATAAGCACACGAGACATCGCCACTAATCCATAATCCCCCTCTATTGAATTAAAAAGCAAAACTCCTTTATAAACTAATCATATAAACACAACAAGGTAAAAAGTAGATAAGAGATTAAAACTAAATGAGCTAAAAGGAACCGACTGCAGCGAGATGCAATGAAACACATTTAGTAGTACCCTAGCTACAGACAACTAGACACAAGTACAAATCTGTTGCTGAATTAACCAGGATTTAGTAATTGTTGAAGTTTGCAGCAAATTGAATACAGGTAGCAACTTTCAGCTCCTTTACACAGATGGTGTCAGGTGGTTCTGCTGCAGCTCTCCAGTCTCTTGATGTATTTAAAGAGGGCTGAGGATAAAGTCCATTTTAAACACAAGCTTTACTTAGTGGAAATCAATAGTTTTCAAATCCTGTATACTACTGCGGCAATGAGCGTACCTTATTTGCTTTTTGTCCGAGATTTTCAAGGCCCGATTGTAAATGACTGGATTTAATTACTGACTAATTAAACACAGTCTACCATTTGATTTGTCTCATAGGGAGGCAGGCAAAGATCTCCTAACAGCACGTTTCAATTGCTAATAGCTGACTGATGTCTACTGCATGTCCAACATATTACACTCAAATGATGGCTGTTTATTATGGCCTGCTGCACCTTTTTTTAAATGGCTATTTTTGACATAACGTTTACTAGGCCTATTGGTATTTACCTACATGCATCAGTTAGAAGAGGGGGACTGTATAGTTGTTCTTGTTAATGGACACCTCTTAGCTGGATTTAATTTAAAAGTACTGTTGCGGTGTGTTAAAAGTGGGGAACGGTTTTATCTGTAATCTAGAGGTCCTACCGTGCAGTCTCTGAGACGGTATCTTAATTAAAATGTGGGTGCAGTTTGCTAAACAAACACTAGCCGCTAGGTTGAAAAGACGTAAAGGGTTGATTGTGTGTTATCAGTAATGCAGTTTTTATCAGTTGAGGCATGCGTCTACGGTAGCAGTAATAGCTATGAACTACTGGCTTGTCTAGCTCAGTATGGCTGGATTAGATTCACACAACTATTGGCAATACAATTTATCAAATGGCTTTTCACCAAATTGTTTGCAGAATCTGTCTTTCAACTTTTGCGGTTGAACAGTTAGGAATCTAGGGTTAGGGTTAGATAGAATTGGTCTGCCGGACCATTTTCCGTTGTCAGGCTTTTATCTCACTTATGCAATATGCCATCATCATAGCATTATCAACAATTTCACAAAATAATTTCAGAGTCATGACTGTGATGTATGGCCCGGCCCCGATTCCTGACTCGCGCTCACTCTAGTTTCTGTTTTCATTCACTACAGCCAAATATCCAGAGATCAAGAGTCTCATGGGACCCGACCACAGGCTCAAGTGGATCGTTTGCATGATGGTGGCCATTCAGTTCTTGGCCTTCTACTTGGTCAAAGACTTGGACTGGAAGTGGGTTCTGTTTTGGACTTATGCCTTTGGCAGTTGCATCAACCACTCGATGACTCTGGCCATCCATGAGATCTCCCACAACACGGCGTTCGGCAACAACAAGGCCATGTGGAACCGCTACTTCGCCATGTTCGCCAACCTGCCCATCGGACTACCCTACTCCGCCTCCTTCAAGCGCTACCACCTGGACCACCACCGCTACCTGGGCGGGGACGGCGTGGACGTGGACATCCCCACCGAATTCGAGGGCTGGTTCTTCTGCACACGCTTCCGCAAGTTGATCTGGATCATCCTGCAGCCCCTCTTCTACGCCATCCGCCCGCTCTACATCAACCCTAAGCCCATCAGTCACCTGGAGCTGGCCAACACGGCCATCCAGGTGGCCTTTAACGTGGCCCTCTACTGGCTCCTGGGGGCCAAGCCTGTGGTCTACATGCTGGCGGGCTCCATGCTGGGGATGGGCCTGCACCCCATCTCGGGACACTTCATCGCAGAGCACTACATGTTCATGAAGGGCCACGAAACCTACTCCTACTACGGCTCGCTCAACCTGCTCACCTTCAACGTGGGCTACCACAACGAGCACCATGACTTCCCCAGCGTCCCTGGTCGCAGGCTGCCCATGGTGAGTACCGAATTGCTAACCCTAGCCCTGTGTGATTCAGGACCTCTCCAATTGTATTTAATTATCACTTTACTAATCCCAGAGGGGAAATTGGGTCAGAAACAGGAGTAGACTGTAGTAGATTTAAAAAAAAAAAAGTGAAACATTTACATGGCCAAAGCAGTGTCACATTGAAACGATGGAGTGGAAATACTTTTTCAAATTAAGAATTTAACTAAAAAGAATAACTTGGTGCTGATTAAAGTGACTGGACATCCCTGACTTAACAAAGAATATACAGAAAATATGTATTTCTATTTACAAACCTAACTCAACCCTTAACCCAAGTGGTTGACCTTTGTACAACTCAAACCCTTCTGCTCAAATGTTTGGGAACGGTAGAGGTAAACAATGGTTTCACTGGTTGGCCCTTTGCCTCTGATAAAAAGTAAATGACACGTGAGGCCTTTGACCTTTTTATATTACCATCTGTTTGCTTTCGTAGCTTTGTTTGTCATTCTGCATTGTTTGCAGTGATGCGTGTCTTTAGTCACAGTAAGAACTGGATTCTTTAACGGTATTTGAACCGTGAGAGTGCTCACTGAGCTCAATGATAGAGGGGTAGCACTAGCTTCGCATGGCGCGATTTGGAGACAATTAACTAAATTTTAAAGAAACGTAGTTCATAGCGGTTTTATTGTATTATTTCTTATCAATGTCTCAATTCTAGATATAAATATTGTGCCATTCAGTCACCGACTGTCGGCACCCTAGTGTAACCGTTCAATACCGACAATTAATAGGTGACTACCATTAAGATAACTGAGTGCTGATTAAAGCGGCCGGACATCCCTGACTAAACCCGCATTGTTGCGCTGCTCCCTGTAGGTGAAGAAGATTGCGGCGGAGTACTACGACGACCTGCCCAACTACTCCTCCTGGGTCAAGGTGCTGTACGACTTCATCATGGATGACTCGCTCAGCCCCTACTCCCGCATCAAGCGGACGTTAAAGGGCGACGTCAAGCAGGAGTGACCGTCCCCTCGCCTTCTGTTAGAACGACGGCTCCACCGCCCAAGCCTATGAACTTACTAGCATTTTTCAGATTAACACAAATTGATATGCCGTCTTTGGTTTTGTGTGTGTGTGTGTGTGTGTGTGTGTGTGTGTGTGTGTGTGTGTGTGTGTGTGTGTGTGTGTGTGTGTGTGTGTGTGTGTGTGTGTGTGTGTGTGTGTGTGTGTGTGTGTGTGTGTGTCTCTCCACCCTGGAAAGATCCAAACATGGTTGTGCTTGTGTCTTCTCACACATTCACACCCATAATGAACTCTTCAGACTTTGAAACATTTCAGTCCAACATGTCTGCCATCATGTTGGCCCCACCCCATTTTTGGATAGTGCTTGGAAGTTTGTTTCGCTTTAGTTTGCATTCTTTCATTGCAACATCCGCCCACAAATGCAAAAACCAAATGCATATCTCCATGCCGAGTTTGCCGACTGTTGTCACAAATGCAGAGGAGGTCCTTAATTCCATGTCACGTGTTTGAAATCAATGTTCAATGATTTAGCAAATTTCAAAAACGTTCTATTTTAAATATTGTGCCGTTGTGCCAGCCTTTTTGTTGCCTTAAATTAAGGTACATTAAGGCCCTTAATGTACCTTTTTGTTTGATGCCGACCAAAAAAACATGGATTTTGAAATGCAGTGGCAAGAAGAATTATAGACTACATGTCTATAGCGTTAAGTTGCTGATTACATCTTAACTCAACCCGTCTTCTTATAAATTGCGTTATCCTTCTTTTCAAGCTTTTTTTTTTAATATATTGTTCCGAAATAGTTTTAAAAAATGTTATTTAAAGGGATACGCCGAGTCGCCGACATATCTGTAAATATGCCTTTGCCTATCTTACCCAGAATCAGACGCGTGTGTAATTATTCTACAAAGACACTGATTACTTGTCACTGTCTTTGGCGCTGTGATTTATTGGGCTTGATTTTGAATCAAACAGCAATTTACTGATATCTCGGCCTATCCTTTTGATTTACTCTAGGCGTCTCTGTGGGGGAGATGCTTGATGGAAGACCACTTGACCTGCCCCCAGTAGTGTCAGTATTTGACTTCATCTGCAAAACGTGTCTACCTAAAGTACTCAAGTGTACTTGAATCAAAATATATGCAAGCGACTAACTTACTGCCGTGCTAAAGCGGACTCTATTCTAATGTTCACACACTGATTTCTTATTCCCCTGTAAAGGGGGCGATGGAGAATAGTTGCTTATCAATGTTTTGAGCCTTTATTTATATGATAAAAGTATGCTATCCTTTGTCACGCTTAGCTAAATCGAGCGTAATTTTGATTGCAATCAAATTATTTTGTATGTCTTTTAGAGAAGCAATTCATGGCCAATGAGTTGTGTGGTAATATACATTTCAAATAGCTCTGTAGCGATCACGTTGAAGCTAAATGAAATGATTTTTAAAGCTATATGTAACGAACAAGGCTATGTCCCTTACCTCTCAGCACTGAACTGTGAACTGAGAACCATGTCTACATACTAATGACATCTGAGAAGTGGTTTTTCTTATCATGCATTATTACTAACAGGCCGATAAATCTGTTTATTTAACCTGAATGTCTGCTAATATTAAAACACTTTCCCTATGCTTTAAAGATCCATGTCATAAATACTGTCTTAATGCATGATCAGAAGGTAAACACGTGTACTTAAGGTGCAGTAAGATGTTTAATGGCATCTAGCAGTCTTAAAAAATAAAGTCAACCACATTTGAGTTATCAAGTGATGAGATTCGTTGTTAGAGTTATACATTGTAGTTAGTAATTTAGTCTTGCACTATAAGTCTACAGTAGGCGGTATGTGACAAGAAGCTATGACATGTCATCCAACACTACCTCATAGTTCTTTCGGGTAATGTCATTTCAAACATACTTCAAATTGCATTGAATCATAAGTGTCCTGAGTAATTACCCCTCGAGCAAGATCGTGCATTATGTTGCCACGGTTATATTGACTACTATGTCGTAGTCTAGCCTAGAGCATGGCTTAACAACTTGACACATAACGAATACAAACATTGAATACAAACAGTGCTTATATTGCTCTACAACGCATGGACTAGGTGAGCTAATTAGTAGTGATACATTTTTTATTACTTTATTTTTCTATGTGCGCATTGTCAGAGATCATCAGAAGAAAGAGAGGCTGTGGATGGATCGGTGGGAGGTAGTCGGCATGGAATGAAACCCTTATTCAAGCCTATATTGCTATCCAACAATGAGGTTCTTTAGGATTTAACTATACGTGTTCTACCGTTATGCTGCCTATGTAATGAATTACACAACCAAGCAACAAGAAAGGCTTGTAATTTAGACAGTAACATTGACTTACTCGTCGAGACGAAAGCAGGCCACTTCAGCTTCCCTTTGAAAATCTTAATCCTACATTAGATCTTTAATCCTGGGAACCTTAATCCTGTCACGTTGGCGACGAGGATTCCTTCTCCTGTGGCGTAGAATACGTCTAAATATATATTTACTTATATATAAGAATAAATAAATAATATAACATAAATGTAAGAAACAAGACAACAAAGAGAGGAGGAGTACGCTGGGTCTCTTTAATCAGAATCCAACGTGGGGCCTGCATTGATGTATCAAAACATGTTCTACAATAGGGCAAAAAAAAATGTTTACATACAGACTGTTGTCAATGTTGTAATCCAATCACATTTCAACGTGTCAGAGACTCCTTGAGCAGTTCGTACATCATTTGGTCCTAAGAAGATGGAAAGAGGAAATTTGCATAGGTTGGTTGAAGTACAAATACTAACAATATTTTTGGCTTGTTCCCCAGTAAAGTAGCAATATATTTTCACATTAAATAGTCAACGTTAATCACAAAAAAAGTACAGCTCTGGATTATTCCAGTCTCAACCAAAACCAGCCCACTGCCCTACACGTTTTACAGCCTGCTCAGGTTCCCCGTGTGATCCCTGTTTGTTGGTATCATATCCACTAATGCCAAATATTTAAAACATGTGAACCATTGCTTCTACGTCACATGGCCTTGTTTGTTTGACACAACCTGACCGTGGAAAGTTTGAGTCAGGGATTACCATATTTACATATGGTGTCTGTTCAAAGCATTCCTTTAGCAGCCCTGGCCCTATCACAACCCAAACTGTTGATGTTTCCCCGGTAGATTAGGCTGGTTTATAGACACGAGTATAGCGTCAATAAAGAGCTCTTGAAACATGTTTATGGTTCGAGCCATGCTGTGTTTTGGGAGGAAGTAGACTTGCCAAAATATATCTGCTGTTGGTCATGTCTACTAAACTGAGACAGGTTAAACTGGTTTCCATGGTCACTGAACTCATTGAAGGTGTACTGGTTGTGGAAACCATCCTCTCTGCAGCCAGAAGCTGTGCCCTGGGGCGTCTGATTACTTCCAGTGGTACCACGCCCTGCGAGAGCCGAGCAGCCCCAGGACACGCAGACAAATACACTATTAGCATACTGCAGACATGTGACCTAGCATTCCCTCTTCCTGGGTTCTGCACTGCAGGGGCCCGTACAGGATACAATGCACCGGGAACTAACTTATTCCATACATTTGGCGATGGACACAGTTCCCAAGACTGGCATTCTCCTCAATGTATATGTTAAAGGCTTTTCATTTGGAATCTGTCTTTTTGCAGAGTTATTGCGAATTCCTTGAATGACGGGCATATGAATCAATAATAATAATTATTATTATCACAATGAGTTCATTAAGCAGATGCATCTATCCAAAGTGACTTGCATTCAATTTGGCACAGCATGTCATTAAGGAGCAGACAGGAGTAAATACCTCTACGGCTGGTAACCAGACAGCCTATTTAGCCTGTCAAAATGTACTTAAAGAATGCACAGAACTCTTGAAGAGCCCACTCAAGTTAATTGAGCGACGAGGGTCAGAATTGCACGTGCAAAGAACTAAGGTCGCTGTTCAAATATTTTACAGCAACATAAAAAAAGATGACACTGTTCAAGGAGCAATGTGCACGTTTATACTGTGGTGCCATACTTATATTGGCTATTAAGATGGTTATACACCATCATCACTAAACCTTTGCTTTCCTTGTTCACCGTTATACGTCTGAACCTTGGCAGCGATTGCCCTCCTAACTGTCGGGAAGGAGAGGTCCCTCTCCTGTATTCCTTCTCACGGTTTCTTCCTTTATATTTAGGGGACTTTTACCTGCTCTTGGGGGCATAGGGTTAGGAGCTGTTGAATATTGTAATGTCGGCATTTGAGACCTTTGAAATTAAAATTGTGATCAAGGTGAAAAAATAAAGCTTCGCAAATAAGCAAAACAAATTAAGTTACTTGAGCATTACCAGGAACATTATCCCAAGAGGTTTTCATTGATAAAAACAAGAATATATTTTGGATGAAGGGTCTTTATGAGGATGAGACTCACCTTTTTAGAGACAGAAGGCCGGACTTTCTTGAAAGCGTCTTCAAAGTTCTGACTGGTGACCTTGATGTCAGCCACAGGACCGCTGGAGAATGTGTGATCTGAGCGATGCATCATGGGTAATATTAGATGTCAAAGACAAATGAGATGTGACATGATATTCAACTGAAACATGTCCGAAGATTGTTAGTTGCCATCATCTTCAAAAGTTGAATAACATAATTCAGTTAATAGTCAGATAACACCAAATTAATATATCGTCAACCATATTTTGTGTCCATTTACACAATATGGATATGTCAGTTTAAACTGACATAAAGTGTCACAAAGTTGTGACAACAGTTGAACAGTTGACTCAACCGCAGGCTATCCGGGTTGTTACCCCTGTGGTTTAAACAGGAAGTGTAATTACCAGAGGATGTTGAAGAGGGGCGGGACGTCAGATAAGCCCTGAGTGCGTTGACGGATGCCTCGCGCACCAATGCTGACAGATCAGCCCCGCTGGGAAAACAACAACACCACGTTAACCAACAAGTTAACAAACAACACACACACACATGTTAACACATACACAGATCACAACACAGAGAAAACACGTTACGACACACTCATCTTTAACGCACAAAAATCATTAAGATACAACAAGGAACAGAGGATGCTTAGCATTCTAACAACCATACAAGGGTTAATAGCCTCCTAGGTCTGTTTGGTATAGTGAGCCATTGTAGAACTGGATATGACATCATAGCTCACAGCAGAATACCTTCTGTGGCATTTAGAAAGTGCATCAGTGACATTTTATATCGAAGATAATGAATAATTATATGCTAAACTTCGAGCTCTTACTCCTACAGCTACTCAGAATTCTGTCGTTCCTTCTGGCACTAGGTCGGGGGGCACTTGCTCTGTATTGCAGTTACTCCGTTTTGGATAGCCTTCTCTGATTATCGCTTTGGATGAAAGGGTAGTCCGCTAAAAATACTACTAATGTCATTGAACGTCAGAGATCAAAAGGGATTGCTTCTAAAGTGGCGCTCAGCAGGGCCAACACAAACCTCAAAGGAACACATTATAGGATGTAGGCTAGCGGAGGCCCTGGAGGCTTGCGCTGAGCACACAAAGGATCCAGATCTCTATTCATGGAGCCGTGGGGAGAACAGAGACTCACGTGAAACAGTCACAGCGGATGTCGTGAGCGATCTCTTCTAGGTTCACGTCCTTCTCCAGGGTTGGGCGGGTTCCTCCCTGCGATGAGAGGGAACGTTAGGACCTGCGGGGAGCGTTGCCCGCTCCCGTATATACGTCTGGGATCACACATTTCCCGTCGGGGATCAACAAACTCTTATCTTGGTTGAAACTAACTTGAGGAGGTCCAGGGTTCGCCACAGTGGGACAAGGCTGGTTTTGTTATTGGATATGATTGCTTGGTACCCCGTAAAGAAGAGTAGTGGTTACCTTGGTGATGGTGAGCAGGATGGCGAGGCGGTCCGCAGGCGGAGGTAAGCCGACGTACAGCGTTTTGTCTAAACGTCCGGGTCGCAGCACAGCAGGATCGATGATGTCTAGGAGGGAAAATGAAAACAAAACATTGATTAAAACAAACTATAAAATGTATATCTGTTCTGACTCAATAATTATTGAGGCAATTAGTTTACTGCCAAGCCCAGGCATACTTCCAAGGCTTCTGATAAGTACAGAATTGTGTTCTTGTCGAGAACATACTTGCTAGTCATACTAGACGCCTGCAGTCCTCCAACAATTGTACCTCAGCTGATTACTAATAATAGACACAAAAATTGTGTGTCTATTTATAATAAGAAATGATGGACTTATATTACTTCTGAATAAATGCTGGGATATCTGTGCGTCCAAGTTCACACAAGTAATCAAATGATGTATCCTCGGTTGGTATAGTGTGTATATAATGTGTCGATAAACACTTACAGGAATTTTAACCGTTCTTTGCGGAAAGGGAACTTGTGAATTGGGACCAAAATTGTTCCGCAAAAGATGACAGAGATGATAAAGGTTGAGAAAAGCCCTGTGAGTCTTTCTGCCTACCTGGCCTGTTGGTCGCGGCCATGATGAAGACCTGCTTGCGTGTCTCCAGTCCATCCATCTCCGTAAGCAGCTGGTTCACCACCCGCACACTGGCACCTGACTAGACAGACATTAGCCCAGTGAGCAACACAACCTTTTCAACACCTTAGGTTAGCACGTGCTAGAAGGTTAGCATGTGCTAAATGCTAATTACATTTATACATGAAGGGTAGCCTTGAGTATATACAAAATCGATAGTGCAAAGCTACAATTTCATGAGACAAAATCGTGTGACATAAAACTTAAAAAATTATAGCATATCAGTGTGGGACCATTTGTTGAGACTTGTTGAGTGAACCGACCTCGTGGCCGGAGCGGCGAGGGCACAGCGCATCGATCTCGTCAAAGAAGATGACGCAGGGAGCCGAGTTGCGTCCACGCTGGAACACCTGGCGAACGGCCCGCTCGCTCTCTCCCACGTACTGGTGCCGAAGACGGAGGGTAGGAGAGAAATTATATTAGACCATACTGTTCAAATGTTCTAAACCATACCAATACTATAGTAACGAATAGCTGGAATAGGGAAAGGGTTCAAAAGATCATCACCTGTCTTAGGTTTAACCCACAGACAACGTGATGCAAAAAATATTCTTTCAATCTGATGGTGAGTATTATATTAATGTTTCAAGCTACTAATGCAGAAAAAAATTCTATAAATGATATAATATCTAATATCATAAAATAACAAAATATAAAGTATTTATATAGCCCCTCTTAAAATAAATGTTTCAAAGTCTGTGTCAAACATGGACAATAAAACAAATAAAATACTCTAGATCCAAAGCAATGGAACAACAAAGGCAGCGGTACATCAACTGCGACCATATGACGCTTCAAACCACAGCATGGGGCCAGATACCCACACGCTGGTCTGTGGTGAGGCGATGTGGTGAGGGCCCATACAGCTTGATACTGGTGTTTGATCAAGTGCTTTTCGTTGAAGAGGCTGAACGCCGTCACACTATACTATCAGCCCTTGAGGTCAGGGGAGACATGGGAGACCAGCGATTGACACGAGACACCAGCCCCCCTCCCCCCTCAGAAGGTACACATTCTACACATGCAGCCACAGAGTCTGCCTTGAGGCATTGGCCAGGTGCTTCAGACCAAGTTCAACACAGGTGGAGAACAAACCAAAACACACAATGTAATAAAGAGCAACTACAAACAAAAGTGCTGTATGGCCCAGTTTCAGATTACAGAATAGCTATAGGACTCAATAGAAACCAACGAGGGGAGGTACCAGTGGGAAAGACGGATCAAAAACAGAACCCACGCCCACAAATACCCCAAGCAACACAAGGCACCTAACACAAGATAAGTACTACATGAATTTGTATTTTGGTATATTAGTAGTAGTGCACATTAGTAGCATCAAAGACGGTGCCTTTCAACGAATAACGGCGTCAATTCGACCTTTGTGAGCATCTCTGAAACGGCCTTGCGGATAGCCAGTGGCTAAACATTAGCACAGCATTTCTTAATGGTATACCGATGGCTGCTAAGCTACTGTGAATAATGGACAAGCCAGTGGGTCACGTTACAATGACCCGCCCCTTAACAGCAGTGATTCAGTTCTGTGGTCCTATTGGCCTTCAAGTCCTATAGGGTGAACTTATAAGAGGAAGCTGCAATTGAGAGGTTCACACACACACACACACACACACACACACACACACACACACACACACACACACACACACACACACACACACACACACACACACACACACACACACACACACACACACACCTGAAAGTGTAAAGTTTAACGATGCATGTCCCCATGGAGTGATGCCAGGCAGAAACGGTGGGACAGACTTGCATGGCCGTGTACATTTCCTCTGCTTTGTGGTGAATAAATGCAGCCGCTTCATAGGATAGTCAAATGAACGCTGAGGCCGCGACCAACCGGACGGCTCTGTGTCAACACTGGAAGAGCTCGGGTCTCCTGGGAGGGATGATAGCAGGGACAGGAAAACCCTGGGCCATAGGCTATTCAACTGTGGCGTGGGTACATGAGACTGAAAAGAGGACTTTTACTCAAACAATGCTGAACATGGGTTGAATGAACACAGATAGATGGATAGCACCAAAATAAGAGTGACTCAAGAAACGAGGATCCTGACTCGCAGCAATTGTATTTTAATGTGAGAGAGGAGGTCAGCACTCACCATGTTGAGCAACTCTGGCCCTTTGACGGAGATAAAGTTCAGTCCTGATTCATTGGCCACCGCCTGCCATGTGACGGACACACACACACACACACACACACACACACACACACACACACACACACACACACACACACACACACACACACACACACACACACACACACACACACGGTGAGTTATACCAAATACCAGTAGAATGACACTGACACACCTGACCAGATACCATACCAGCACCACAATACAACTCTTAGTTAAGGTGTACTTCACCGGCAGAGTGAATCATTAATCCATTCAATCGAACGTTATTTATACAACTCATTCCCGGACAACAGCGCACAGTGCTTATCCACAAACCAACACAACACAACAAATAAATGAGTTACACATAACCAGTAAAAGTAATTCACAGATAAACACAATGAACAATAAAATGAGACAAGACTTAAGTGAAATTGTCGGTTGCAAAACAAAAATAAAAATATATATTCCCTTAAAAAATACAAAACGCATTCCACCATAATTTCACTGTACTGTATGTGTATTTGAAAATATAGTTGTTGAATTTTAAATCTTAAATAAACTTTAAAATGTGTATACATTTTCATAGTGTGAACTAAAAGCCGGGTCATTGTGTTGTGTAAAACACTAGAGACGTTTATAAATCTCCATGGCGTAAAGAGGCATGAGAAACATGAGGGACTGACCTTAGCCAGTAGGGTTTTACCACAGCCCGGGGGCCCAGCCAGAAGGACCCCAGCTGGGGCACTCAGTCCAAGGGCCCTGAACTGTTCTGGAGATCGCACCGGAGCCTTGATCACACACACACACACACACACACACACACACACACACACACACACACACACACACACACACACACACACACACACACACACACACACACACACACACACACACACACAATTCACACACACACAATTAGTTTCAGTTCTGCTCTACAGCCTTCAATAGTAATCATTAGTTACTTATCTTTGACGTAGACAATTACAATTGAGTTAAATGCAGGTAGCCTGCGGACATTGGCTATCAGAAGTGGAGGCTAATAGCTAATAGCCTTTCACCTGTCAACACAAAAGCACCGGCGATGCGGAACCACATATCCCATAATAACCATATGCAGTGGAAAAACCGAACCGATTGGTTCCAGAGTTTGCTGATGGCCCATCGGGTGCCTGCGGGACACTGAAACACCTCCCTATGTTCCCCAAGAGCCGAGGACTCGTTCAGCAACCTAAAGCTATCTACTGGTCTCCTACCAGTATGGCCATGGTCAGCTCCTCCCGAATGTCCTGCAGCGCCCCCACGTCCTCCCAGGTGACGTCAGGCACCGTGGCGAAGCCCTCCCGCTTGGACGAGGGCTGCACGCTGGCCAGGGACACCTGGAAGTCCGACAGGAGGATGGAGAGGCCGGCCAGCTGGTCTGGAGATAGAGGCTCAGCGCTCCTCAGCAGCTGCTGCAGGCGCCACAGCTCCCCCTGTTGTACAGAGAGGGAAACACATTCAGAATGGGCATCTGGGTGCGCTTCACAGCCAGGTACAATAGCTGGAATTTTTTAAAGGCTGATTAAAGTTGTTTTTTAACAACTTTTTAAGTTTAAGTTCTACGTTCTACTCGTAGAAGTTTAGTACTAGTCGTTTTCTTATCGTTAATTGTTCGAAGACAGCACCATAATTCATGATATTGTGTGTGTTCATACGGCAACAACTATTATAGTAAAACTGATGGTTATCTAAATGGGAAAACGTTAAAAAATATACCCTGCAAATTTGAGGTTAATGCAAGCACGCGTTATATTGGCGGTTGCGTTATATCGCTTTGCTTATCGCGAAGGTAAAGTGTAGCCTCATCCCCTTGTGCTAACCAAGTAGACCATCCTCCTACGACTGACCTTAACAACCTCGACGGGTTCTGAGGCTGGAATGACGACGTCGAGCTGCTTGGACTCCTCCGGGCATTCTGATTGGTCCGTCGGCTCAGCTTCTGCTGGGTCAACAGTGGGGGGGTCCTCGACCATGGGCTCCGGGTCGCCCTCCGCCTCAACGACAGGAGGGGGTTCTTCCGTCTTTACCTCCAAGGGAGGCGCCTCTGTCTCGGAAGGGCCCGCTTCTGGCCCGAGCGCTGGTCCTGGTCCTGGTTCTGGGTCCGTTGGGGCGTCCCTGGTTGCTTGGTCATGCAGGTCCAGGAGGACCCGGTTCACGGCGCTCATGGCGGCCTCGCGGCAGAGAGCCATGAGGTCGGCGCCCACGTAGCCCGGCGTCAGCCTGGCCAGGAGCTTGTAGTCGAAGTCTTCCGGGAGCTTCAGCTTCCTGCACAGAGTCTTCAGGATCCTGGAGTCCCCGGAGAACATTGCAATGACTTTAATGTCCTCGCTAATGGATGGCTCATTGGAATGCTCTGGTCTCACCAAGAAGGCCAAATCCGGTACACATACAACGGTCAGATAATAGTGTTTGATGGTGTGTGGATGAAAGGATTTGGCCGGTTTGGTCAGTTTGGTCAAACTTAAGGTTACTTGAGGACAAGGTGTGTGATAAGATCTTTCAGCCCAGAGTTAAACAAAAATCGTGTCATGCAGTGCAGGCGTCTGACAAACAAATGGTTAGCAGCTTCCATAACTTCATTTGTTTTCTACTTTGTTTTGCTCAACACAAGTAAGGCTCTAGGTTGAATTCTACCCAGCCAGTGTGAGGCGATATTTGTTTCTGTTCAGTGTTTAAAAGACACTGTGCATGCTAAGAGACTTAGAGACTGAGGCACGCTGTAAGCATTCCGAGCAACGATAGTGTCTGTGTTTTAGGCAGCGTGATAATCTGTATGATCAGTGCAGGGCAACATGTCAACATGGTGTTTTTAAACTGATTGGAACACGGCCTAGGCATTCACTTCTGAACTGCCGATTTCCAACATGTATGATGGAGAATGAGTAAACTGAACACAAATGTAACTTCCCCCCCCGTTGAGCAGAGATACAAGCAGAGCAGTGCATGTTGTCCTTGTTTATTAATTAACCATCTGTTCTGTACCAAAACATTCAACTCACATTTACGATTAGCCGCTTTGAAAGCTGTGTTAAAAATCGGATCTAAAAGCCACGTTAAACACCATGCTAAAAGCCGGTTTGACGCCGTGTTTAAAGCCCCAGAGCCCTACCTCAGGCGCGCGGCCTCGTCGGGGATGCCCAGGCAGATCTCCCGGTCGAAGCGGCCGGCCCGTCTGAGTGCCGGGTCCAGGGAGTCCGGTCGGTTGGTGGCCCCGATCACCAGCACCTGGACCGTCACCTCCAGAGAGTTCAGGTCTGGAGACGGAGGGTTCGGTACAGTTCAAACACCTGGCCAGCATTGATCTGTTAGTTATGTTCATTTGTGTAGAATAAGAAAAGGTTCAAAGTATCCAGCATTGGATGGGGTCTGGTATGAGGTGCATCTTAATACTTGTTTAAAATGGCTGCTGTGCAAGGTATACCAGGAAATAGGCATATCTCTAACGCTTTAACCAATTCAGCTCATCACTTAGAATGCCCCATTACAAAATACATAATAAAGTGTGAATGAACATGTGTTTATTTGTTAGTGTGTGTGGTCATGTTTCTGTGTTCCCCTGTGTGTGTGTGTGTGTGTGTGTGTGTGTGTGTGTGTGTGTGTGTGTGTGTGTGTGTGTGTGTGTGTGTGTGTGTGTGTGTGTGTGTGTGTGTGTGTGTGTGTGTGTGTGTGTGTGTGTGTGTGTGTGTGTGCGCGTGCGTGCGTGCGTGCGTTCATATGTATTTGCGTCTCTGTGTGCTTGTTCATGCGTCTGTGTGTGTGTTCATATGTCTCTCTGTGTGTTCATACGTCTCCGTGTGTGCGTGCCTCTGTGTTTGTGCGTTTGCGTCTGTGCGGCGTGTGCTCCCCGTGTGTCCCTACCATCCATGCAGGTAAGGAGCTGGGCCACAATCCTCCTCTCCATGTCCTTGGAGGCCACCTCTCTCTTTGGGGTGATGGCGTCGATCTCATCTATGAAGAGGATGCACGGGGCGCTCGTCTGCCGGGGGGGGGGGGCAGAGGATGATGACGATGATGACAGGGGAGACAAACAGGTGAGGCAGGGGTTAAGATAATGAGACACCTGGGATTAGCATTTCTCCTTGGGCCATTTGAATGATAACTATAATTATCATAGTGTTAAGAGAGAGACCAACATGCTTGATGGCAAGTCACTATATGCAAATATGACATTGGCTGCTACGCGGATAATAGCCAAATACACAGAATCTGAGACAGTAGAGTGGCTACAAAGCAGCCAAGCATTCTCTACATATCCCGTTGGGATTTACAATACAGAGACATTTCATTTCTCATGGGTGTGTGTGTGAGCCGTGCATTGCTTTTACGCATTAAAATAGAGTTTTCTTTTCTTTAGGGAACATTTGGGTTAAAGAGTCTTTACTTTGTTTCTATTTTGTTCAAAGGGGACCTATTTTGCTTTTCGACTTTTATGACCTATAAACGTTGTTATAATGATTGATAGTCATGTTTAACCATACACAAAAAACAATGTAGATTTTCGGGAAACTCTTCCTCTCATCTGGGCGCTTTCAGCCTTCTCTGTCAACGCTCGGTTTCGTCCTTCTCCGCCCCCTCGCCCCCCTCCTGCCAACCCAACGCCGTTGTGATTGGTTCCCTTCCTTGAAGCGCGCGCGTGGGCAGATTTGACCAGGCATATGGGGGCGCGGCAGGAGTGCCTCTCCGTAGATGTTTTCCCGGAAATGTGAACAAGTGAATCGCAAACGTTGTCCCGAGTGTTTAGCGCTCTGCGCAGCCACCCCAGACTGTCAGCAGGGAATACGTCGAAATGCATGTACGTCATTATTAGACACTTTAGTATGGCTAAACATGACTATCAATCATTATAACAACGTTTATAGGTCATAAAAGTCGAAAAAGCATAATAGGTCCCCTTTAATGCAACAATTCTGCCTCTCCATTCGTCTAGGGCTAATTGTACGGGGGGGGGGGGGGGGGGGGGGTTAAAATGTGTTCCTTTGGAGACCACTGAAACCATAACCCTCAACAAGGGAGATGGTGATAAGGTAGAGTTCAGGGGACCCACCACGGCCTGCTCAAACAGCTCCCGCAGCTTCTGCTCAGACTCCCCGGAGACCCCCGACACCAGCTCTGGAGCGGACACCTTCAGCATGGGCAGCTCCATCTCCTGCACCACCACCACCACCACCCCATGGCATCACGACACATGAGACCAGAGCACCACCATGACACATTAGATAAGAGGGATGGTTAGTGAGCTCCCTCCCTTCACCGTAGAGCACTTTGGTTGACTTGAAAAGCGCTATAGAAATGTTAAGTTCATTCATTCACAAGAGGGACAAATAATTGGCATTTTAACCAGCCTAAGTTGACTTAACTTAAAACATAAATGATAACATACAGAATTTAAAAACAATTCCAAAAAGGTGGTTCCTGAATCCCTAATCTGACATTAATAAAGTAGCGCCTTTATGATAAATAATCATGAGAACTTTATGAATGCCTGAAACAAGTGAATAGTTCATCATTTATTGTCGGGGCCGAGTGTTGCCGGGAGCGTACTAACCCCGGCCACAGCCTGGGCCAGCAGGGTCTTGCCACAGCCAGGGGGTCCGTGGAGGAGGAACCCCCGGGGGGGGACCACTCCCAGCTGCTGGTACACCTCCGGGTGGCGCATGTGGATCAGCAGCTTGCACACCTCCTGCAGGAGGAGGAAGGACGCCACCATTATAACAACTGCACCAACAAAGTGTTGTATCTATCAAATAACCCAGTACAAACAGGAGGGTAATACTGGACAACGAAATGACTGTGACAAGGCAACGGTTGACTTAATGATTTAGCGTTGTTGTTTTTTTTAAATAGAACAAAGTAACACAAGTAATATCAGCATAATATATATATAATTGATTCACGTCGTACCCTCTCTCTTCCAGCCTCTGTGCTGTTCGTCTTCATTTGTCCATAAAGGCACAAAAATCTCAGAAAAACATTTATCGATTTTTGTAGCACAGAGCTAACGGGTAGCGCAGAGCTAATAGGTAGCCAAGAGCTGACAGGTAGCCAGGAGCTAAAGGGTGAAGAATAGCTTACCGTCAACGTATTCTCGTTTCCTCCCACATCTTCAAACTTGAGCGTTGGATACTGCAGCTCGGGAAGTTTGGACCGGTTTGGAACTGGAAAATAAATAAGTTCTATAAACAACTGATCTATGTGTAGCCAACCAGAGTGTTATTTCATTAGATTATATGCTACATTTTTTTGAGACAATGCTCAGGATGCATTGCAAATCTATTATCTAAGAGATTTTATATTCTAATTGGTTATCATATGCAAAATCAATTCGAAGGTATTAAAAACAAACGCGACTTATCAATATTAACAATCCAGTGCATTGTCAAAATACAAGTGTTGCTATTATGGCCCGTCTCTAATGTGTCTAAATGTAGGAGTCATGTGACCCACATGGCACTACCTTTCTTGCTCATGATGCTTGCTTCGATGTCTTTATCGTCCTTTTTACTTTTTCCGTTTTCCATTTTCTGCTTCTTTGACGGTTTCGGTAGCCTTCCTTTCTTGGGCGTTTTTTCCGGTTCCAGCATGGAAACATCAGTCTCCTGTAAGGACATCCATTACAGCCGTTTAGGAGACTGGACCATTATGCTATAGGCTAGTACACCAGTTATGTACACACACAGATACCTGTATCATGAGTAACATTCAATTGAATCTCATTTATATAGATTACTGTTACTTATTCTAATTAAATAAATGTGATAATGAAGTTAAGACATCTTTCCCTCAAAAGCTTCCTCTCTTAAAATATTTTTTATATTCTTGCTTTTAATTTATGCTGCCCTTTCAGTGTTTTTCCTCTTAATGCGCTTTTAAATGTTATATGTATTTTCTTTTGTAAAGCACTTTGTAAACTGCGTTTTAAAAAAAGGCACTAAATAAATAAAAAAGGTTATTAATAGTATAAATATGATTCTTATGTTACAGAGAGACATACTGTCTGATTGATTCTGGACGCCTCGTCTTCTTCACACAGGTCGATCAATATGTTGGGTCGTTCCGGTGTTTTGCCCTTGTCGATGAACCACCCTCCCGAGGTAACCTGGGTGGCGCCCCCTGTGGCGCCCCCTGTGGCGCCCCCTGTGGCGCCCCCTGGGGTTTGGGTTTGGCCGCTGGGCGTGGAGGCAGAGATTCCGGCCTTGGGCTGTTCTCGCCGAGGGGAGGAGCCGGCACTGTCTGGGTTTCCCCGGCGGTAGAGAGACATCAGGGAGTTGTTCATATGATTGGCCGACTAGGGGAGAGAGAGAGTGGAGGAGTGGGTGGGGAAGGGAGTACGGGGAGGAGAGAGAGATGTGTGAAGAGGAGTGGGCTATTCAATCAGCCTTTTTTCCAAGTTGAAGCACGTTGTGTGTTTGGTCGATCGTACGGGAGGCATAACAGAGATCCACCTACCGAGGGGTCTAGGATGTCCTCCTCATCCGCATCAGAGCTGTCCTCTAAGAGGCTGCTGTCATCCCTGCATCACAAACAGAAGAACAGGGTGTTTGGTACTAAGGACGTGACCAAAAACAAACAACAACACCAACGCAAACTATTTGGACACCAGCCAAACGAACAACATTATATGCTAGGGATTAAAACGTAAAGGCAAACCACAGCACTCCCAAAAGGTCAAATACCATACTAGTGACTAAACATTTAGTCTGTAATGAAAGGGTACATTCATGACATCATGAACAGTAGAGCATGAATAAGCCTGACTAGGCAGGGTTACCCAGTGTCATTGTGGCTGTGCTTGGCTCTCTTGGCCATGTGCTTGCTCTCTAGATCGTCCAATTGAGACTCCTTCAGAATACTGTCATGAGCTGGAGGAGACAAGAGAAACATCATTATATCCTGATCGGTCTGACACGAAACAAGACAGGCTGAGGCTTGAGATGGCTGAGAGAAATCTGTGTGTGGAAAAACCATTTCACATCCAACGGTCTTGACTTATATATTTCAAAATTTAAACGGTTTTCTTTTTAAATGATATTAACATGTAGAAATGTAGATTAGAAGTCTAATTGGCAGCCAGATGAGAACAACATATACGAGTTATTTTAGTATCAGAAGTAAATCCACTTTTGTCAATACCTGGTTATATTACAAGGTACACAATATCCACTACCATATCGCTCATCTCCAATGGCTTTAAACCTTGGGGTGCCAGTTTCTGAGTTACCTTTCTCCACCTGGATCCTGAAGGCAATCTTATTCCTCCTGCCGTAGTCCATCCTAACGATACATGACAATTAGACACTTCACTACCAACAAATAAATGTACTGATCAAAACAAATAAATGTACTGGAAGTCTGGACCTTCTAAAAAGGATAGGAGACTTAGTAGAACTTGATATTTACAATAGGGCTGCGACCGCCTCGTATAGGAGCATGGAATGTTATTGGTCGTTATGTTGTTTTGGTCATTGTTTAGTTATTAATCGCGAAATTATTTGTCATTATGGGGAAACATTGTTGTGTTTAAAACTCCCACAGCGTTTCTCATGTGAGACATGACAAAACAAAGATGATGACAATGATGAGATCACGTCGGTATATTTACGTTTATATATGATTTTACATTGCTACAAATCTCTCTCAAGTCATCACGATATGGCAGAGCATCGCCCAGCAAAAGATTGCATGATGCATTCTGATTTACAAGCCCTATTAAGCTTTTATCCAAAGTGACTTACAGTGACGTCTTGCGTACATCAATACAATGCATACATTGCAGGGGTAGGCATCAGAGCCTCTTGCTCAAGGATGCCTACCTTTATGTCGGGAGTCAAACACCGTAACCACTAGAGGCTATCCTGCCCCGTATTATAGTGAACTAACCTGTAGGTCTTCTGGAGTTCGAGCGCCATGGCTGCCACATCTACGTACTCACTGTCGATGGAGCTGAGATACTGCCAATCAATATCATAAAAACAGAGTCAGGTTATGTCCGAAGGAAATAACGACTGCAACACAATGCTAATGTCACATGTGTGTCCATCAGCCTGGTGTTCATGCTGATGGATAACAGAAAATAACTCATATCGATATACGATTCACAATAGCAATGTAAGAAGCATTCGTGTAGTGAAAGTGAACCCCCTGTTTCAGCTCAACACACAATTCTTTTAGGCTAAGAGTTCCAGGAAAAAGGGCGAAGTGTTATCCCTATGGTTACGACCAATGGCAACTTTGTGATACTTTTTGAAAGCAAAGACCATCGTAGTGCATTACAATTATATTAAGAGATGTTATATATGAAATGAACCACACAGCAGGTCGATATACTATCTCAGAAGCCTAACCCTTATCGGTGGACATCAAATTAAACCGCTGCCCGGACGGAGCTCCACACATCCACACCCATACACTGTGGCGTTATACGTCATACTATAAGTGTCCGGGACAGTACACATGTCCCTCTCTCAGAGGTGGACATCAACACAGAGCTTCACACATCCACACACACAAAGCAAGCGGGCAGTGTCCCTTCGTCGTGACGTGGAAGTCCCTGAGAATAGGCTCTTTCAAGTTACAAATACAACGCAACTTGACTTCGGAGTGGAGTAGAACACATAGGATAGGGATAAGACATGTTACCACGTCTAAAACTACAACCCACTGCACTTCTACACTGCACTTTCAACCAATCTGCAAATAAAACAGATTTCTGTGGCCAAAGGTAGCCTTAGCAACGGCCCCTCATCCTTAGTGCTTTATAGATAGGGATAGCACAACTTTTTCTAAAACCTCAGGCCTCCCACAATTTCCCTTCCTTTTTGTCACATGTAGTGAAATTGAATGTGTCTGAAGTATGATGTACCAAAAGCTCAGTTTCAATTACCGTATTGGAGTATATTATTATTATGGATTAATGTGTTGAAACTGGTTGCCATGGCTGATTAGCTCTCGAACATGATTGGCACACACCTGTTCCACCCTGCCTTTGAGCCGCCCGTCAATCCCGCCGCCACCTCCTCGGTTCTTCATTGCTGTTTTCGATCACCTGCCCGCAGAGGTGGAAGAAAGTCAGTTACTTGTGGATTTACACTTGAGTATTATTCAATTTCATCCCTTTTATTTCTTGTATTTTTTTAATAAAGTATATACCAGTCAGTGTATCAAGCATCTTTTATTTTTATTATGGCCAAATTGTGAGCACAACAAACTTTTTCTTTACAGATACCCAATTTATTTTTTTATCAAATTGCCGGCAGAATGGGAAGGGCTACCCAGTCTAACTGATTACTGTATACTAGTCAGTTATTCAGCTATTTCATTTTATTTTTTTATGAGTGTACATGAAAGAGTTTGAGAGACTTGGAAAGAACGGATAGACATTTATTCAAACGTTATCTAGTTATTATTATAGTCATTTCCAGTTTGTATTTTAAGTCCTTTTAATCAGACCAATTTCCAAAACACATTCCAAAAATGTTCACGTTTACAGAGACTTCAGATACATGTCATCCGGTAGCTAGTGCCCAGAGGACATTGGGTATCGAACCCACAACCTTTCGTCTGGGAGTCAAACATAATTGGGGGTGAATAAAACAAGGCTCGGCCAATCAAATCGCCTTTCTGAATATGATGAAGACAATCGTTAATGAATTAATATTCCGTGAAAGATGTAATCTGACAATGTAAATTTCAAATCTGTAACGTTATCGTAAACCACAGATCAACACTTTGAATACATCGTACAGGAGTTCCGGTGTAAGCAAGTACCGCAAAATATATGTCATTGAGTCAGAACAGTCAAACATACCGTAACAATTACTTGTTCATAATCCGACAATCATGCACAACAATTAATATGACGCCTGTAGATCTGTGCCTAACCCACGTGTTGTAAACACAGGGAACGTTTCTTTCCGGGAGAATAAACATATCCGGGCCAGGTTTTTCAAAGTAAAACGACCAATAACGGTACAAAATAGGACATCCATTATACAATCCAACAAAAATCACTTGGTTTGCCTAGACAATCATGCAACGCAATGCATTAACACTCCACATAGACCCAAATTAGATCTTCCCAATTTAACAATTTGGTCAATAATATTTACAGCTCAATTTTAAAACATAAAATAAAATATATAAAAAATGAATGGGTTAACATCCTTAATAGTAGAAGATGTAACAGTAGTAACACACTTTATTAACATATTCAAGTGGAAGTATTTATGAACCGATATGTGCAAATGTATCTTTACAGAACACATCCTGTTCAACAGTAACTGTTTCAGAGGAGGAGTTGGACATGGCCTCAGAAAACTGCCAGTGAACTGCAGGGGTCTGGGAGTTTAGAAAGTCTAGGCCTTTAGCAGTGCCGGTGGTGTAGAGGGATCCACTGTGGTGGTTGTAGACCATCACCAACACCTCACAGTTACACGTATTGAGCTTGTGGACCTGCAACAAACCCAAGATTTACATGTCATATTCTCTAACAGTTGGTTTGTACATTTTGTATATTTTTTCCTTGTATGCACCAAACTTCTGCTTCTGATTATCAGACAAACTCAGTGAGTATGACTGAGCATTCACAAATCTATTAATCCATGTTTTCACCTGATCCTCCACAGCCTGCATGATCTCAATGGCCCTCTCTTGATGCTGCTGCAGATCCTGTCCTTTTTCCTGCTGCTCCCCTGAACTAGAGCTCCCATCTCCCTCCTCCAGTTCCTGCAAGTCCATGTCCCGGTTTGAGTCTTCCCGTCCGGCTTCGCTACATGTAGCCTCCACAGGGGAGCCTGGTGTCGTTGTATGACCCCCATCACTGGACAATATACCTGTGTACGAAGGACCACAGAGGAGGTTGGAGTACGCTCGGACATGGTAACTGTTGGCAGGGTTGGAAGCCTGGTGGAGGAAGGGGTTTGCATGGTTTGTGGTGATGACTTTAAGATTTGATAGATTTGATCAGTTATAGTCAGAGACTTTGCAATTACATTTAAGATGTAATTTAAACACAGGAAAATATGGATCAGTATATGGTTAAGTTAAATGAAATTCCAATCTGTGAATTGAAATGAAAACCGCCATAATGTCTTTGATTAGTTCTAATTGGCTGAAGCTGTTGTGTATCCAATACAGAACACCCAATCAGAGTGAGACATTTCTCTCAATTCAGAGGAACCTTGACGAGACAATGAACACTCTTCCCCTTTCACGGAAATAAGTGAAAATACGCCACCTTCATCAGAAAAGCTGTGAGATTTTAACACACAACTCGACTGCTCCCTCTTCATCTGCCCCTCACCACCCTTCCTCTTCTTCCTGTTCCGGTTGTAAATCCAAACCTTCACAAGATACAGATATAATAAGACCATTAGTTAATTACCATATAATATACAGTGTTACAATGTGGTTTCGGCTTTTCACCAACACCTCTAAAGTAGCTCAGAACTAAGGCATGCACACATGCACAAAGCAGTAGCTGAAACAAGGTTATATGCTTCCTTAAATAAAAAAGAATGAGCTGTATTTACCTGGCACTCTTAAGCACAGGTAGAATTACTTTCCAAACTTTTCAAAAACAAATAAGCATTAAAAGATCAATTGATTTTGATATGCCAGACAGATGAGTTCTTCTGACTTCCACATTTTCTACACATCTATTGTTTTGTTGGTTATATCCAATTAAAGAATAATAATCGTAGTCATACCTTTACTTGCTCAACCACAAGGCCTGTTGCTGCAGCAACCTGCTTGACTTTCAGTTTGTCCATTTCACTCCGGTAACTGTGCACTCCCTCTGCCCACAAAGACTCAAGTATCCTGCAAGGTTGATGAATGGATGGATAAATGTACATGAAGATACATTTAGTATATAATCACAATTGAAATGACATTGTCCAAGTTAACATGTATTTTTAAGCATTGACAGTACCACTGCAATAATTACTAGAAGAAAATGATTTGCCTTCTTCCACTATGTAATCTTATGGCGTCCCTTTTGCCAGCTTACTTTTACTTTGAAAAGCGCGAACGGAAGTTGAGCATTCGTGTTGTGCTACCTCTAGTGGCTAGCTGCTAGCTCAGACTTAACTGCAAACAATCAGGTATTCAAAAGTAGTTCCACAAACAACATGAATTACGTTATAATGAAATAATATGACCATCTATAAAATGCATGCTATCTACTTACTGTAATTTATCCTGGCTGAGTGTGGATTTCGGCATCCTTAAAATCCTACCGACCACTCCAAACCCTTTTCTGATTCGGACGCCACAACCTACTCGAATAGTGGGCGTGGCGTATGTCACATCAACCAACTTTTTTCAAACAAATAATCAATAAACTATCGATAATGAATATTACACAATGGCATAAAACCAGACATTTTAATAATGAATCAATTACAGCTATTAATTGAGTAGTAGGCCTATATTAACTTGATTATACTTCAGAATAATAATCACAACATAATTTTTAGTTCACAACACATTAATTAAAAGGAGCTATATGCAACAAGTTAAGTTGTACTTAATCACCAAATGACTATGTGTCAGTAGAGATTAAAGGAACACGCCCAATCAAAATACTGGCTTCTCTAAAGAACAATGCTACAGCCAGTATGAACTCCTTTGATGTTATTTCTGGATCGGAATGTTTGTTTTTGTTGTGTATCATGTTTCACTATTTTCCTAATACCCCAGGGGGGTATACCACGAACCTCGCTGAACATACCCAGGCTTTCTTGGGGAAAACCTGGCTCGACAGAGCCGCAACTCGCAATCAGAGTTAAATGGTACCACGAAGCTCACTTTAGATTCAATTAGTTGAACCAGTTTTTCCGCTTTAGGTTCAGTGCGCGTTCACTTGAAAGGGGCGTTTTTTGCGTAATTTTTCTCACCTTTACGATAGATCAAGCAGTCTATATGCGTATAAGTGAAAAGATTTTGCATATTGTCTATAAAATAACTATGCCAAATGAAGAATTGTTCGCCATTAATCCAAATAGAATGATGATGATTTAAAAATGCATAAGCAAAGTCCATCCTGCCTTATTCTATCATTTAGGGAATTCACTTTAAATAGCCTACACCCTATGTAAGAAATGTATCGCATGTTTTCAACCACTGAGAGGTAGCGGCTGTATCGTAGTGGATTAGTATAAGACCCGAACGCCAGCGACCGGGTTCAAATTCGCCGGTCTATCATGTATTTTACCCCCATAGATGTGGTGCCAGCACGGCCTTGAAAATATGGGTTGAAGTTCGAAGTAAGCACAAAAATATAATTCCATAAGCTTTATCGAATAAGTATTCCATATGCATGAGAATTGGGACTTTTTAAGTTTCACATAAATTCGCGTCACTTGGGAGTCTAACCCCCCGCGCAGAAATTCAAGACTGACGCGCTACCTCCACTCTAGCACTCTGTCACAGAGACACAATGCGCAACAATTGTCTACATCAGGTCCAAAAGGACGATCAAATAACGAACACCCTCTGATGAGAATCTGTATCTCTCATGAAGAACCCCAATTTCGTTGTTTGCACAATGACAATAAAGTCTGAAATCTGAATATCGTCAGACAATGCCAAGGGATTGGTTCTGTCCCGTAAAATCCTCTGTCTCCGGAGAGACGCCTGTACGAGAAGTGCGCCGAGGTCCATGGGAACACCCACAAATGGTGACGCCATTGTCAGAGGAGGGGCTAGGAAGCTGCGCACGCCGATTTAAGTAGCCGATCTCCGGCTAGACTAAAGCCGAAAAACTTAGGGTTAAGAAATTAACCAAGGTTTTCTGATATATGAGTGAGGTATCTCACTATGGGACACGCCCCTCGCGCTGTCCCCCAGAAGCAATTTTACACTACGCCAGTCGTGACTGGCCAACAGACGTGACGTCTGCCTGCAGAGGAGGGGCTCCCTCCTACTACATAAGCCCCGTCGTCACGTCATCTCTTCAGTCTAGGCAAAACACCTCTTCCTCGCTCCGGGCAAGGAGGGTGGTCTGGTGAGATACCTCACTCATATATCAGAAAACCTTGGTTAATTTCTTAACCCTAAGTTTTCTTTCAATATTCATTCGGTATCTCACTATGGGATATAGTAACTCCCGTATTGCCAAAGAAGTACCAGTGCAAACCCATCAAACAGGCATGTTCACCGATCCAACGCTCAAGACTGTGTGAGACAGATTAGGCGCAGTAACATCCAACCTGTAGAATCTAGCGAAAGTGTGAGGCGTCGCCCAGCTGGCAGCCGCACATATCTCTTCCACTGAGACCCCCTGAAACAGTGCCCAGGATGCGGACATGCCGCGAGTCGAATGTGCGCGCAGGCCGATAGGGGGTTCCAAACCCACGCTACTATAAGCCATGGCTATAGCCCCCACGATCCAGTGTGATAAACGCTGCTTCGAGAGAGGCTTCCCCATATGTGACGTAGCACATGATACAAACAGCTGCTCCGATTTCCTGAATCCAGCCGTCCTATCAACATAGACGCGTAAAGCCCGCACCGGGCAGAGCGCATTCAGCCGCTCCTGCTCCTGGGAGGAGAAAGGGGGAGAATGGAAAGCCAACAGCTCAATAGGGCGGTATGACAACGCAGAGTCGAATACCTTGGGAACAAACGCAGGGTTCGGCTTTAATAGAACCTTTGAGTTCCCCCGCAAAAACTGCATACACGTCGGGCTAACCGACAGCGCATGGATGTCACTAGTGCGTTTAGCCGAGGCCAACGCGAGCAACAAAGCCGTCTTAAACGAGAGCGTCTTAAGCTCTACCTGTTGTAAGGGCTCAAACGGTGGGCGTGACAGTGCATCAAGCACCGTAGATAAATCCCAAGGAGCAGCCAAGCTCCGCAACACCGGCCGAAGACGGCGTGCACCTTTCATAAACCGGCAAACGATAGGGTGCTGACCTGCCGATTTGTCCCCAAAACCTATGTGACAAGCCGATATAGCGGCCAAGTACACTTTGACAGTGGAGAAAGCCCGGCCTTTATCCAGCAAATCCTGTAGAAATGTCAGAATAACAGGCACGGGACTCTGGAAAGCTATTTCCCCAGCTTTCGCGCACCAATCCTCGAACGCACGCCATTTCCCTTCATATGCGCTACGCGTGGAGGAAGCCCTGGCGCCCTGGATAGTCGTAATGACATTCAATGGGAGTCCAGCCGTCGTTAGGTTCATCCTTTCACGGGCCAGGCCCATAGAGCCATGCGCTCCGGATGAGGATGGAAGATTTCCCCCTGCGCTTGCGTCAGGAGGTCCCTTCGTAAAGGCAGAGGCCAAGGCTGGCCGCACAGCAACTGGACTATTTCCGCCAACCAATATTTCCCCGGCCAACGGGGGGCTATAAGGATCAGCGCATGACCCTTCTCTCGCACCCTGGCGAGAGTAGGAATGATCAGTTCTAATGGGGGGAAAGCGTACAGGAGGACGCGCGGCCACTCGTATGCCAAAGCATCCAGCCCCATTGGGGCGCTCCGACCGGTTAGGGAATAGAACAGAGGGCACTGAGTGTTCTCCTCTGATGCAAAGAGATCGACCTCTGCTCGACCGTATTTCTCCCATATCTGGTTCACGACCACGACGTGGAGTTTCCAGTCCTTGTAGCGAGGGTCGCCCCTGGACATTAAATCTGCTCCCCAGTTCCGCGCGCCCGGCACGTGTGTTGCTCTCAGCGACAACAGGTGGGCGTTGCCCCAAATGATCAGTCTGTGTGCCAACGTGTGCATTTGAGGGGAGCGCAGCCCCCCCTGACGGTTTATATACGCCACCACCGTGGTGTTGTCCGTCCTGACTAGAACATGTTGCCCTCTCAGAAAGGGAAGAAAATGTTTCAGCGCCAGTGACACCGCCTGAAGTTCCAGGCAGTTTATGTGAACAAACTGCATATGTGAGCTCCAAGTGCCATTTACTGATCTGCCCTCGTATACGGCTCCCCAGCCCGCCCGAGAGGCATCCGTTGAAAGGACCTTCCTCGCCAGGACAGTTCCCATGGTAACGCCTGTAGTCAGAAAGTACGCGCGTCCCCAAGGGCGCAGCGCCGAGACGCACGCCATGGAGATCAAAACCCGGCGATGGCCATGGCACGTCGGGTTCAGTCTGAGTGATGCAACCCATCGCTGAACCGGCCTCATATGGAGGCGGCCAAGTGGGACTACTACCAGCGCCGACGCCATCAGACCCAATAGTCTGAGGCACGTTCTGAACTTCAACATCGTCCCCCTGCGAAAAAGTGCCAGACAAGCCTGAAAGGCTTCCACTCTCTCCGCGGATAGACGTGCTTTGAACGTCACTGAATCGAGGCACAAGCCTATGAACGTTATGCTTTGAGTAGGGACCAAAACACTCTTTTTCACGTTTATTGTGAAACCCAGGGACACTAGGTGCGATATGAGCACGCTGGTCTGCGCCTGAGCCTCCTGGGGCGACTGTGTGGCTAGAAGCCAGTCGTCTATGTATGTTGCCAAACGCATTCCCTTCAACCTGAGGGGCGCGATGGCAGCCTCCGTGCATTTCACAAACACCCGTGGACTTAACGAAAGGCCGAACGGGAGAACCAAATACTCGTACGTTACGCCCTGGAAGGCGAACCTGAGATATTTCCTGTGAGGGGGATAAATGGCGATATGGAAATAAGCGTCCCTCAGATCTATGCTTGTGAACCAGCCTCCCGGGCGCACGAAGCGTATGAGAGCGGCGTGTGTCAGCATCCTGAAACTGTACTGTCTCATGTATCTGTTCAGAGCGCGTAAATCTAATATCGGCCGGAGGCCCCCTCCCTTCTTCGGGACTAGAAAGTACCTCGAGTAAAAACCGCTTTGGTTTTTCTCCGGTGGCACTACCCGAATTGCCCTTTTGTTTCTTAGAGAGGTGATTTCCTCCTGTAGAACCTGAGCTTTCTCTCCACGGGCCTGCGACTGCAGTATCCCGTTGAAACGGGGAGGAGTGGACGCAAATTGGAGCCTGTAGCCGGCGGTTACAGTTTTTATAACCCAATCCGACGCACCACATGCCCGCCACTGTTGAGCCCGGCCAGCCAGCGGTCCCAGCGTCGCTGGTTCCGCTGTCGTGCCGGCCCGAACGGGCGTGGTGGGTTGCGCACCGGAGCGCACGCCCACCAGGCACCGTCTTATTACGTTCTGTTCCTTTTTTATGTTTATCATTTTTATCATTTTTTTTGTTTTCACAAGCAGCTGCGCCCTCGGCTCGGAGCCTGGATGCGCGCTGGCAAACATTTTTAATGAATAATGATTTGGGGAAGGGGGACACATGTGTGATGTTGGGCACTGGTGTGTGCTTGAACACATGCATGTGTCTGCGAGACACTGCTGCGGCTCCACCGAGCTCTCTGCAGGTCCGACCCTTCTCTCCTTCGCGTCGTGAACTGTGAAGGCTGTATGGCCTTCTGCACGCCTTTTGCAGGGCTTGGAACATGCCCTCTGTAACCCTTCTTGGAACCGGGTTTGGAACAGAACACCTAGGGGGGACGGCGACGGCGTCTGGCCGGGCCTGCCGCACCCCCCTGGTCGCAGCGCCTCAGGTAGCGCGCCGTTTCTTCCCGGCCCCCTGAGTAGCCGAAGGGGCTGCACGGCCACCTGGCGCCACCCCGGGCGCGGGTGGCTTCCTCGCCCACGCGCCACTGTGCTCCGGCGGCTTGTTCTGGCCCCGGCCGGCCCCGTGGGTTGGGTGGGGCTGACGCTTCTGGCCGCGGTAAGCCGGCGGAGGAGCGCGGGGCTGGGTGAACACCTGGCCGGGTGCGTTGGCGGGGAAAGGCGCTCTTCTGGGAAGACACAGTCGCAGCGCCTCACCCTCCCTCTTTTTTTCCTCCCAGCGTTTCAGCATGACATCATACGCCGGGCCAAACAGGCCTTTCGGGTCCACGGGCACGTCTAGGAGTTGGGTTTTCTCCCTCAGAGAGAGACTGGAGAGGTTCAGCCACCTCGCCCTCTCCTGAGCGACCATCAGCGCCATGGCCCTTCCGGACGCCTGGACAGCGCTCCTGTGAAGGCGCAGGCACAGGTCCGTCACCACGCACAGTTCATCCCAAAGGGCTGGGGCGGGTGACGAGGACATGTCGAGCTCCAGCTCAGCCTGGTAGGCCAGCAGCAGCGACGACGCGTTGAGCGCCTTCACCGTCGTCGCCATCGCCTTGTAGCCCTTCTCGGTCATTGATGACTGGAAGGAGTCGGCTCTGGACGGCAGTGTAGGGCTCGCTGAAGTCATGGCGGACTTCTGCGTGGGGTGGAGGTGCGACGCCAGCAGTGGTTCAACCGGAGGAAGATGGGAGAACCCCTTTTCCTCCATACCGGCCCAATCCAAACCCGATCCACCCTGGACGGGGATCTTGGCTGAGAGAGGCTTGCCCCAAGACCGGGTCGCTTCCTCCAGGCACTCGGGAAAGGCCGGAAGTAGCAGACTGGTTGAAGCCTTCGCCTTCGGGAGTCGCTTGCCCTCGTACCGAGATGTGGCGGTCTCCACCGGGGCCTCCGGCCACTCGATGTTTAGCCGCGCAGCCGCCCTCTTGCAGGCCTCGTGTAGGTCCATGCTCACGGCCGGGTTCGGGGAGGGGGTGCACGCACCGCCCACCACCATAGGCGACGCGGTGCGCGGGGAAAAGGAATCATCATCCTCGTCCTCATCAGAGCCGAGGCTAATGGATTCCCCCCCCGACTCGGAGTGATCGCCCTCGGCTTCGTCGGGCCCTTCCAGCAGGTTAGCCTCGAAAGCGTCGGGCTGAATCAACTCCAGCGGCTGGGAGGCGTCGGTGAGGTCCACCTCCGATCCCCAGCTGGTTCCCAGTGGGGCGGAGAGCCCCTGGGAACCTCCCGCTAGCTCCGGTAGTGGAGGGTCGGTTACCCCCATTACCGGATCATCTGTGCTGAGCTTCGCCTGCTTAGTCAGCCGGCGTTTGCGGGTTTTATTTGAAAACCGTGCGCAATGCTCGCAGGTAGGCGGGAATGCAAGGGCAGCCTTGGCATGTTCCAGCCCAAGGCAGCGAATGCAGGCGGTGTGGCTATCCGCTCCCGACATTTTGTTCCCGCACGCGCAGAACTTTGTCGGAGGCTTCCCCGAGCCCTCGGTTAGGGTAGGTTCAACCTCTGACTGCATGTTCTCGCCTTCCGTTTATGCCGGCTGCTGTTTGGTGACAGGTCAGCCTGGACACGGGTGTAGCTAGTGTAGATGCTAGCAGCTAGTATGGATACTAGCAGAGGCTACTGTTTGGTGACAGACTAGCTTACTTCTTCAATCTCACAGAGGTCAGAGGTAGCGATAGGCTAGCGTTCGGTGACCGAGGGGTTAGCTCGCTCAGTGAACAGTGTGCTAGTCCGTCTACGACTTCTGTCTGCGAGGTGCTTCTAGGAGCGAGAAGAGGTTAAAGACTGAAGAGATGACGTGACGACGGGGCTTATGTAGTAGGAGGGAGCCCCTCCTCTGCAGGCAGACGTCACGTCTGTTGGCCAGTCACGACTGGCGTAGTGTAAAATTGCTTCTGGGGGACAGCGCGAGGGGCGTGTCCCATAGTGAGATACCGAATGAATATTGAAAGAAAACTGCTCCCGACCAGGTTTGGTTGCGAGCATAAGTCACCATGGTGATACAGCGACGCTAAAAGAGATCGACTTTCGTGGTACAACTAACCCAGGCTTTGAGCTCAACATACCTCGCTAACCCTCCAAGCGAGCTTCGTGGTACAGGCCCCAGGTTGCCATATATGCAACAAATTTGCACACAAATAACAGCATGCTGCAGCCATGAAAGCAAGCAAAGAACTGGCTCAACTGATATGCCTGAGATTGTATTCAATTCCACCCGACCTACAAAGCGTATGAGCTGGTTTATAATTGTCAAACAAATTAACCTCAAATGTACACATTAGATGATCCACCAGTGTAGGTCATCCCCTCACTATCACGTAATTTTCAAAATAGTGTGTGTGCTCAGCTCATCTTGTTCATTCAATACACAACCGGGCAACCAGTTAGCTTTGAGTCTGGGGAGGAGGCGGGCGGAGACAACTTTATTATGTTGATTTTGGACTGCAGTACCCAATTTATACTCTGTGTCAATGTTACATAATAGTAGCTTTAAAGTGACCAGGTTTTGAGCCTGTTGTTTGCTAGAAGTTATTGGGCAAAAAAAATCGGAAACCCAACAACATTACTTATTGTTTTAAAAGGGATACAATATATTTATAAATTGGCCTTGGCCTGTCTTACCCAAACTCAGACGAGATGTTTAATTCCAAATACATCGTTGTGCATCCAGAAGAGGAGTTTGCCTGGTTAGCATTTCCTTTCCATAAGCCGCTTCTATTGACTTGCAGACAGTGCATACAGTAGCCTAGCTCTGGGTCATGCAAGGAGAATAAACGTTTTAATTGCTTTCCAAAGATTTCCAATGTGTTCCGAAAAGTTGCTTAGTCCAAATGAATGCCTGTATGGAGGCAAATTAATTACTGGCATAATGATTTGAATAAATAAAAAAGAATTGAATCATAACATTGAAATATTATTTTTCGTTTTCGATTTGCCTCTTCAAATTGTTTTATTTGGCATCTTGCACCATTTAAAAAAATATCTTAAATAAACATTAAAAAATTGGTTGATTGATTTGTGTCTGCTTGATATTGTTTATATACTCTTCATTCCAAAATGTGTTTTGAAGGTTAAGTTTGTTTGTAATTATGGCCATTCATTTTGTGTTCTTAAAAATCTTTTTGCACTTCAGGGCTATTGTATATGCAACGTAAATGGGCACATCCGATATTAAAGGTCCCATCACATGCCACCATGTGTGGTGTGATTAGCCGTTACAAGCCGTTTTGAAAATATTTTGCTACAGTCCACTGGATAGGCTGGTAGACTGATCTATCCAGCACACATCTAGGTGGACACGCCCACCTGTGATATAACAGAAATTTTTTCAAAACGTCTTGTAACGGCTTATCAAACCATACTTGGTGTGGCATGTCATGGGACCTTTAAAAGGAAAGCTGGAATTTGGTTGGCACCTATACATTCCACCAAAATATAAAGAATAGTGCTGTCAAGCGATTAAAATATCCCTTGATTTCCGTGCTGCTAGCCTTTTAGTGAGATCAAAGAAGGACAGTAAGAAGAGAGACCCGCAGTGCATTCAACCCGGTCCACTTGAAATCGGATAGATGCATGACAGTGGTAGGCCTACCGTAAAACTTCAATAGCCCAGGCTTTTATTTGTTTCAATCACTGAACTTTCGAACAAAACTCTTGCTCAGCAAAGATGGGAAATACTATAACAGTATGAATATTCCTACCGTACGTTGGCCTATACATATTACCAGGCTATCGAATAACGCCCACACACACACACACACACACACACACACACACACACACACACACACACACACACACAGTGGCGGAGTGGTAATCGGGAGAGTCGGGAGAATTCCCGGTGGGCCGTTATCGTACGCAACACTCACAAACTGTCAACGTCACAACCAAGTTGATTTTGTCTAGAGGGGAGTAACTGAGCGGCCCCTCCCGAAGTGGTACAGCCCAGGGGGGCCTTGAACTGCGATTGGTCAGAAAGACGTAAACGCTAATGACAACATTGAACTCTCGTGCAGTCTCGAACAGAGTGACACACAAACACACACTTTTTTTCACCCGCTCCATATCATTGCTTGCCCCAACAAGTTTGTGCGGCGTGCTTGTTGTTTTGTTTCCGGTGTAGCTAGATCCGGTATGGTGTTGTAGTTTTTCTAATGTGACTAGTTCTTGCTAGACAGCAGGTGAAAAAACTACAACGTTTGCCAAAAGAGCGTTAATGTCGCGATAAAAAAATTAACGCTGTTAAATTGGATTGCGTTAACGCCGTTAATAACGCATCAGGAAGAGCACTTTGTAAGCTTTAATGTATACATTTGAACTTGACACTGTAAAAAAATGTAAGGGCAGAGGAACGAATAAACAGTAAATAAACAGTGTTTGTTTGCAATTTTTTAAACCTTCATCCGTGACCAAATAAAAGTGGGGTGTCAAAAACATTAACAGAAAACACTGCTGGATCTAGATGTTATAACCGTAGTAAACATAGTATAACTAACTGTAGTAAAACATAACTAACCCGTCTTTTAAGTAAAATAAAGTGTACTTCCAGACAACTGGCAGCACATGCAGACGCCCGGCATTCAAAGGTCTTGTCTACATCGCCCAAATGTTTGTTGGATAAAACATCAAACATGATCTTATTGAGGACAGTTTCAGTTCAAACAAGGTTTATTCTAGTTTGTCCAATGTCTTGACATGTTTTCTCAAACCGACACTTACCGTAAGCTGTTATCTAATGTACTTTAGCCACAAAAATAATTATCTAAAAAATGTTTACTGAGGGCACAAGAAGAAACTTTCAACATACGGTAACCTCCTGGGATTCAGTTGTTCCCCTTCTCCTTTTTCTTCTTTTTGTCTTTCTTTTTCTTGTCCTTTTTCTTCTTCTTGGAGGTCTTTGTTTTGGCAGATTTGTCCTTTTCATTGTCCTCGCTGCAGGAGCTGCTGCTTTCCTGAGCAGGCTTCTTCACATTTCCTGAGTCTTTCGGCTTCTGTTGTCCCCGGCCGGGTTTGGCTGTAGCCTGGCCCTTCTGGTCCATCGCCTCTTCCGGCCGCATCATTATTGGGGGCGTCCGTCCCCGAGCCACTGTTATCAGCAGCCTTTCCTTGGCCATCTCCTCCTTCAGGAACTGCTTCTCAGGCAGCTCTTGGGGGTTGTGGCCTCTCGGGCTAGGTCTGTTTTTACCGTCAGAGTGCACGTAGTCCCCATGGTAGTCTCGATGGGGGCCTCGGTGGGACCCAGGGTCCCTGCGGTGGTTGGGCTCTCTGGGGTCTCTCCCGCTGGCAGAAGATTGATGGTGCTGATGGTGGGAAGGCCGGCCCCCAGTGCTACTGCAGGTGGTGTGTTGGTGGCCAGGTTCCCGTTGGTCCGCCCTATCAGTCCTACCGTCAGTGCGGTGGGATGGCTGCGTCCAACCACAACCGCAGGGGAGCAGCATCCGGAAGCAAGAGCAAAATCACACGTTTTAATGCAAACCAAATGTACCACCACAAATATAATGCAGTAATAATAATGTACTTACGCTGTTGGAGTCTTTTCGACTGTGACTGGCCATGTGGCTTTCTGCAGAGTTTAAATCTCCAATAAACTCCTCACACTTCTTGCAGTAGAACCCGATCACTGGTGTCAAAAAATTGTTTCCTGTCAACATAAAACGGCATGCTACTTTATGGATGCTTTAATATAGGTATTAGTGGGCCCCTAACACAGTATTTGAGTTTTCCCAAAATTCAGCCGTGGTGCAGAATTACAGCCACTACGAGCCAGTCGCACATTTGAGCTTTCCCCAAACGCGCCGTTTCGGTGTCGGTAGCTTTAATGCAAATGAGGAGGAGAGAGGCGAGTCAAGGAGGAGGGTGGGGATGTGGCCCTGAGCATCTTGCGGCCACGGTACCATGCGCTCCGTTTACAGTAGATGCATCGCAATGGGCCGCATGCCTCGCGGCGGCGGGCAGCGGGGCTCCGGCGGGAGACAATCACAGACAACAATCCCTTTCTCCTCCATGTCGCAGTTCATGTACTTCAGGGAGGCAAAGCAAAACTTCCTTCCCCCCCCCCAATTCCTTCCCAACCATGGCTGAGATAACCCCCACCAAGAGTCTCGTTGTGGAAATACCAGAGACGTCAGAGAACCCGACGTGTTATGCGCCGTAACACCAACCGCAGAACGGTTATCCAAATAACAAAGAAGTGTACAACACATGCGTTACAGTCCTAGAGATCTATATCAAAATAATATCATATTATACATAGATATCTATATCATATAATACATATTATCACAGCCATAAGCTGTGTGCGCCTCCAGACGACATAATGTATCTCAAACGACTGCGTTGGGTTCTCCGACGTCTTATCCAAATAACAAAGAAGTGTGCAACAGTTGTAGCTCATTGTCTCAATGGTGGGCAAAATTCTCTGGGCGGGCAAAGCAGAGAAGGGGAGGTAACTTTTCCCCGTATGACGGCATATGGGGAAAAATCCAAATCGGCTCGCCTGAGCTTTGTTTTTTCAAAGGCAGAGCAGGATACCTACTGCTCGTTTCTAGATACTGGGGGAGCACAGTCAGGCTAGGGGAACTCATATTAATGTTAGAAAACCTCCTAAAGTGAAATTTTTATTTAACTTTTAACTTTTATTCAAAAAGTGGAATTATTAAATTGACGAGAATTAGAGGAGAATCATTGGCCTGATTGACGCAGTTCAGAAAAAAGTTGAAGGAAAAACGTTAACATTACCATCCTCTTGGAGTAATGCCTCCAGATCTTTCATCAAGCTTTCCATTTTTTTTATCCTGGTTTGTTTCTCCCTTCTTCTGGTTTCCTCGTTGCCATTTTCCTAGGAAGTCAAGAATAAATGTTTTGCTCAGGGTTAGGACCATTCCTTAGCAGTATAGATGGTGAATCAAGCAATTTTAGGAAGAGCAGATGGTGTTGGGAAAGATGTTAACCTCATAGTTTTCTGATGGTGGTTGAGATTTGGTCATCACATCACTTTTTGTGCGCTTCTCCTTGGTGGCTTTAAGAAGAGGGCACAACAGAATGATCCAGTGACGGATAAACATTGTGGCAACAAACCCTCTATGTCAAGGCAGAGGACATCATTCAATAATTATAAATTCAATAAGCTAATTTAATGAGCAGAACATCTGGCCCAGAAGTCAGCCTCCTTAGCCTAAACCTTAGGGTTGGGAAAGAAATGCAGATGCCAATTGAGCAATCCAGCCCTTGAGCAATTCAGTGAGATACATGGAAGAAGCAACATTCTGCATCCATATATTCAGGAGACATGTTTGTAAGATTGCTTATTCAGGAAAAGACTAACCTTTAATCAAAGACTGCAGAGTCTCCAGTGCTTGTCGTGCATTTGTGCCATCCAATGCTGGGAAAAGTGGCGGCGTCTGATTAGGTGCAGACTCAGGCCCATGGGCAGGGGAGTGTTCCTTTTCTTCCACCTTCACAAAGAGCTTGCTGATGTCCGCAGTGGCCAGGTTGAGGCCCATGTTCTTCAGTATCCCTTGGAGCTTCTCGCAGTCCTTCATCTCGGGAGTACCGGAGGAAGGCTCCTGCCTCGCGAGGGGCTCTAGTTTAACAGCAGCAGCAGAGGAGCTCTGAGAGGCTACCTTAGGAAGTGGCTTGAGATTGAAGAGCTCCTCCAGGTTATTGAACATGGGGTTGTGCTGATACTGCTGCTGGCTGACAATAGGGGAACTCTTTGATGGGGCATACTGGTGGGTGGCCAATTGTCCAGTCTGGGAAACGTGTGCAGCGGAAGGCCTTTCGGGTACGTCTCCATAAAGGAACGATTCTTCGTCTTCTAGGTCGTCTGTCTGCCTTATGTTGGAGAGTTCCGGACCGCTGGAATGGAGCCAGGAGAAGTCATTCCCAACTCTCTCATGGGGAAGGAGCATGCTGTCTTGCTCCCGGCTGACCTGGTCCTCCTGTCCGTGGCTGGAAAACCTTTGGTGGCTTCTACTGGGGAGACAGTCTACCTTCGTGTCTTGCCCTTGGTTTGAGGCCTGCTCAAAAAACCCAAATGATCTTTCTTTAATTGCAATATCTCATAGGCATATCTCATGTATGAGGTTGGGATAAAGCTTATCACATGAAGAACAACAAACAAAATAACAAAAGACAACTGGATGTGTACCCAATTAGCTAACCCAAACTTGTTAAACATAATCACGGTAAAGGCCTCACCTGTATTGTGAGAATGGCATCCTTGAGGGAGGGTAGCCTGTCTTCCAGTTCTTTGCTGTTCATCACAAGTTTCAGACCTTGGAGCAGAGCATTGGCCCCTGTAGAGCCAGTGGCACTGCAGCTTTGGCTAGGGATGCTCTTCGTCCAAGGTTCATTGGCTCGATTCTTCGGGGGACTGCGACTTCTGCTCCTGGTGGACCGACTTTTGCTTCGAGCCCTGCTCTTTCCCCGGCTGGTACTGCGAGCTCGGCCCTTATGCCTACCCTGGCTTTTCCCACGAGTGCGGCTTCGCTCACGACTTCTGCTCCGGGCGCGACTTTTGCCACGGCTCCGGCTGCGTGCACGGCTTTTACTTCGGGCACGACTTTTACTTCGGGCACGACTTTTACTTCGGGCGCGACTTTTGCTTCGGGCGCGACTTTTGGCCCTCTTGTCCCGTTTGCGACTGCGGCTTCGGCTCCGCGACTTGCGCTTGCTGGACTCAGAATCCGAGGCAACCCCTGCCTTTAGGATGCTTGATGAATTCAATGCCTCAGCTAAGTTGTAGGCCATGTTCCCTTTGAGATACTCTGGTAAAGGCTTGTTTGCGGCAATGCATCTCAGGAACTCTTCTCCGGCGCGCTCGCTGTTGATTAACATATTTAAAAAAAGAATAAAGACTAAGTAGGCATGTTATCACCTTGTGTAAGTAATAGTGTAAGTAATATTTGTCAAAATTGTATCACGTTCACATGCAGAAGTGTCTCCACTCTCCAGCGGGTGTGATAAACCAGCCATGACAATGTGGGGCCAATTTATATGACCTTTTGGTGCATATGCAGAATTAACATGCCAAGGCCATCCCATGGCCGGGGATTAGGGACAGTTACCACTTTTGGAAGATAATCTGGAGGTAATCAAATTATATTCTGTTTTCTATTATTAGAAAACATCAGTTCAAACAGCTTCTCAGATGATCGTTTGTATCAACCAGAGGAGCATTGTCCTCAGCAGACTCATGAAAACAAGGGCAAGAATCGTATTTAAAAAGTTGTACGGACCTGTTATCTTTAGAAGGGGCCTCCAAACTCGATGCACCCCACATCGGGATGGGTCGTTGCTGAGCCATGTTCGGAGGGATGGGGGGTGGGTTGCTCAGAGTCATCCCTGTACTGCGGTCTATGGGGAAGCTGCTACAACGGATCGGAGTCTGGGGTGGAAGTATTATAATTCACGTTAAATGGCAGACATGCCAGACTGCTCATGCCTCTTTCTGTGAATTTACTGGTCTTTTCCGTAGTGTTTACCAGTGCGAGCTGTACAGATTACCTAAAATTGTGCAGATCAAATTTTAGCCTACATTGATGACACAGGGATAGCATTTAATAAAAAGTAAAATGTTTAATATTTAAAGTAGTATTTTAAAAACGACCTACCTTAAGGCAATCTTGTTTATCATTTTTGCAACAATTCCCTCAACTGAAAGAGTGCACTTTCTACTTCAAAACAAAGGTTCTTCTGACTTTGACTTCATGATGGCCGTGCTTATCAAGTCAGTATTTGGGAATGAAGATCATTAACTCGTATTTATACAGCTTGTTATACTTCAGCAGTGTAACAATACAGTAGTATAGAACAATGTAACTTTTGAATTTTTTTGCTTATTGTACAGTTGGGTCGTCTTTAGAATTAAAATGCAAAAACAAAATTAAACGCCATCGGATGACCATCCACACATCGTTGACAAGAAGGTTTAAAGTTTAAACTTAATGTGTAGACAATAATTAGGCTTACAATAAAAGATAAAATGTGAAATGTGTCCTTTGATGGGGTGAATCTGTTTTGTGCAAATATCAATAATCGATATCAACATTGATTGTGGTCACCGAAGAGAATGTGATTTCGTATGTAAAAAATTGATGCTGTGGATGTTCTCCAGTAAAGGAAGTAAAATACATGAATGGTTCATCCATGCAACAGAACATGTATACACGTTGTTGTATACACTAGTATTGAAGCGTCAGATCGGTACTTCCTTAATACTTTCCATAAGATTGAAGACTTCAACTTATGGTAGTATCTCCAAACCAAAGAAGAATAATCATTGTTACAAGTTTTATACCCCTACTGCCAAATCCTGTCTCAACATTGACTTTCGAGATGGAGCATGGACATGTGTAATTGTGATCCACATGATCACCCCAATTAAAAAAACTGAACACCGGACATTAACGGGGATAATTTGTAGCGATGATTCCATGGACATCATCATCTTTTATTTAGAATTTAAGTGTCATTATGTTGTATTGTGTATTAATTATTGCTCACATGCTAATTATGTTCACCAACGTTATATTTAGGTCACGTGGAGCTCGGCTGTATGTAAGATGATTTTAGGTAGGTGACTTGTTTTAGGGTACGTACATGCAGGTAATGGTCTCGGGTGGTTCTTGGGATGAAGTTATTGTCCGAGCTTGATGCAGCAAAAGGTCCACAAGCTCTGGGTGGGAAGGGCCGAGGAGCCTCGGACCTTGGGCCGAAGCCGCCCCGAAAATTGGCTCCATTCGGGGGTCCGCGAACCGGCGGAGGACCGGGAAAACCACGGTACATGTTGTCGGTATAACGCTACAACTTCCACGATTAAGTTATTGAAGCACGCAAAGTAGAATGCATTCAGTTATTATGGCTAAGCTAGCTGTCTACACACAAATAACGTGTCTGATTGCCACAGCGGAAGGCAAGGCTAACCGCCGGTAGTCTTTCAAAGTAAAAGCTCAGATATTATTTTATATTGAATCCATATTTTATTATCAATCCTTATTTTATAGAGCTCGTTTCATAAATACAATCACACACATATATATATATATATATATATATATATATATATATATATATATATATACACACACACACACACACACACACACACACACACACATACATACTTTACATTAGACACACAATAGCAAGAGAAAACTTTTAAAGTAAATATTTATTGACATCTTTCTAAAATAACGAATATAACATTAATAATTGATCTATTTAATATTAAATAAGGGCAAACAAAATGGTTCATTTTCACACTTTATTGCTCATTTCATTCAAAAACGACCACACTTCCCCACATCCAAAATAGTATTTACATTTTTTTTTCTTCCATCGTCAGTAACAGTTGGAAAACATTAAATAACGGAAAAAAGTCTAATCCCCTAAAATAAAAATATTTTGACTGGTAATAAGTAGGCGATTGGACTGTCCGATACTGCCAACGTTGACATGTCATACAAAATGCATATGAACAACGTTTGAACATGGCATTTTTCTTCCCTTTTCAAACAAATCTCAAAGATAAGGCTGACTTAGTGTGAGGCTGAGGTCATGATAGCAGAGTGCAACTAGAACCATGTTTTGGCAGATTCTTCATGTGGAGAAAGCACACCACACTACCCAGTATTGTGAAGATAACCCTCCACAAGATGCTCAGTAGTTGTTCCCGGTCCAACAAAAGGCTTCGGTGAGTGGACTATTTACCACATTATGAGCAGCTGTGCATTCAAACTCTTGACAACTTTGTTCGTTTATTTATATTCACTCCGAGGAGGCCTTTCACACCATGAGCTGTGCAGTTCTAAACAGCTCCCTCAGCTGGTGTAATTTCGGCCTTGACTGAAGCCAGACTGGCCATACTGCTGCCCACCCTGTTGAAAGAACTGTTCAAATTGTCCGCCTTGGTTCACATTCTGTCCACCTCTCCCCCCCCAGCCTCCTCCTCCTCCTCCACCACCACCACCGGCACCACCAGCTCCTCGAGGACCACCCCTCCCCCTGCCACCACCTCCTCCTCCTCCTCCTCCTCCTCCTCGTCCACCCCGGCCACTGCCTCTCTCCTGGTGCCGGCCTCCATCTTGGTGTTGGTGGTTGTCGTAGTAACCGCCCGCTCCTCCTTGGTAGGCAGGCTCCTGGTGGCCTCCTTGGTGGCCTCCTTGGTAGCCTCCTCCTCCTCCTCCTCCTCCATAGCCTCCTCGGGGGCCACCACCCTGCTGACTGCCATCTTGATAGTGACCTTGGTTGTAGCCCCCCCTTCCTCCCCCACCGCCTCCGTCCCTGCCCCCCCTACCACCAACACGGCCCCCTCTGTCCCCGTAGCCCCCTCCTCCTCCCCCCCTTTCGTAGCCTCCGCGCCCCCCCTGGTCATAGCCCCCCCTGCCCCCCCGACCACCACCTGAACCTCCATAGCTTCCCCCTCCACCCTGGGGCCCGTCCTGACGCTTCTGCCAAGAGGGCATCTCTGGGGGAGGGGCCTCGATCTCACAGGGTCGACCCCCCCGGTCCGGCACACGACCCATCAGGACCTGGAGAAATAATCAACAAAGACCAATCATCAATCACTTCAGTCAAAGATAAAACATTCATCATTACTCCCAGACGGGGAATTTGGGTCAGAACAGAAAGTACAGGACACAGATAGGAGTTCATATGGGGTGATTAGCAATAGATACACCATCAACTTTAAAACTATTCGTTTATCAGGGCATGGACCCCATTGACAGCAGCTTCCTTGTCATGGCCCTCTAAGGTGCAATGTGTATGATTATAAAACATGAACAAACTTTTAAAACGCTAAATTAACTACAATTATCAAGGACGTCTTAGTATCAAGTTAAGAGCTCTTTACTTAGACCAGCAGCTAGCCCAGCTAACGCCAGCCTGTGCGGTCTTGTGGAACCACTTTGTACCAAGAGGCGTTTGTCGTTGCTATTGCAGCTTCCAGGCAATCAGACCGTCCAACATGAGAGGAAGACGTAGCGCTACCCAGAGGCCGTAATCTTGTCAATCTCATGTCAAAAGAACACTGAAAAATGTAATGCTGGCTCTAACTTATGGGATCACTGTAAACAGTAAGCTTTACGCTATATTCAGCAGGGTGATGCTTTAGGGTGGAGAGGGAAGGGGGAGGGACTAAAACCTTTGGGAGGGACTGTGCCTTTCCTCGTTCCTCCAATAGGGGTAGACACCACAATTTATTTGTTATGAGCTGACCAATATTTGGTTGTGGACTCATCCGACAGTTGGCCAGTTATTTTTAATCTGTTATGAGAATCATATGATTTCCAAAAGACAGACGTATGGGATCATTCTTTACCTTATTAATGGCACAAGCCGTCTTCTCCCGTATCTTGCCACTGCTGGTACGGTGTATCTTGGACAGATCTTCCCTGGCGGCGAACAGGTGACCGACCGACACCTTGCTATGGAAGCTGAGAGCGGCGCGAAGAGGGTGGTACACCTTCTTCATCCTCTCTGCATGGTTCTGAAACATACACGTCATCCATGGTTCAACCCATGACACAAACATAAACATAATACAAACACAACAACAAATATTATACGTGGTCATCATCCATCCGTCTGTACATTACACACAATAATACAAGATTTGTAAACCCTTATCATCTTGGTTTTGTAAAGCCTTGTTTCGTAGGCTGTCCATGGATGTAACATTGTACAATAACTCCTGTTCTTCACAAAGAGTGGTTGGTTTGAGGAGCAGATGAGCTTGCAGCAGTGGCCACCCACACAATTGTGCCTTGTGTGTTCAACTCCATTATCAATCAATGGCAGCAAACAGCACCCACTAGTGGTCATAGCAGTTGATGCAGCAGCACTTCTGGGTAATAAGCTAAATGGTTTCTGGGGTACCTTGGCTCTTTCGGACCAACCGAAGGACTGAACGGTAACGTCGAGTCGTTTCAGCAGCATCTTCCGTCTCACTTCGTACTCATTCACCAGCGCTTGGTTTAGGGCTTCAACTTTGTCCTTAAAAAAATACAAATAAAACATCATTCAGAAGGCATTCGCTTCTGCACCTTCTGTTTGTCCATTTCTATTCCCCCTCAATCTCTCTCAATACCGACCATAGAAAACAATATTTTGAACTATTATGGGTTACAGACAGAAACATATGTTAATGAAACCCCTGGGTTCAATATATAAATGAACTGCATATTACTTATTGGACTGTATACCCAGTGAAAAGGTCCAAGTGTTTTCTTCATCAGAGGGTCTCCTATATGGGTGTCAGGGACCTTGGCGGCGGCTTCCTTTAGCTGAAAAACAGGAGAGGAAACATGCCACACATTAAACTATCAACCCTTCTTATGCAAGAAATCGTGACCCCTTTTAAAACAAACTACCATTTCCATATTTAAATATTTATTAAGCCGACACTTTCATCCAAAGTTTTGTTTAGATATGTGTAATTGTCATTCAGACTATCGACTGTGGATAATGGGTAAACCCAAGACCTTCGACCTGGAATCCAACACCCTAACATAACCCCTACTAGACACTCCTGCCTTGAATTTATTAAGTTCCTTATGCTCTGTTTTATACGGTGGCGCATTGCATTCACATCACAAAAAAAAAAATTCTGGTTATCTCGTAATTATGACATAAAGATCTCATAATTATGAGAAAATATCTCATAATTACGAGATCTTTATGTCATAATTACGAGATAATTATCTCATAATTACGATATATGTATCTCGTAATTATGAGATAGTTATCTCGTAATTACGACATCAGAATCCCATAGCCTAGTCTTCCACCACATGTGGTTCAGTTGATTGTTGGTCGGACTCGGTACTTCCGTCAAGATGGAAAGAAATAGGCAGATTCTGAGAAACGACCGTGCGAGCGCCACATGTGTGTGTGATTACACACACTGTAATGCAAGTGTTTGCTGTCGGTTCTTTGACGTCTCTTGTATTTCCACAACAAGACTGTAGCGGGGGTTATCTCAGCCATGGTTGAGAAGGAATTGGGGGAAAGGAACTTTGGCTTTGACTCCCTGAAGTACATGAACTGCGACATGCCGCCGGTTGCCGCGAGGCACCACCGCCGTGAAGCACCACCGCCCGGCAGCGGGCAGCCGGCAGCAGGAAGCGTGCGGTTCAGTCTACTTCAGATTGATGTGGAAGTGGAAGAACCAGAGACGTCGGAGAACCCGACGTAGTCGTTTGTGATTCATAATATCGTCTGGAGGCGCACATAGCTTTTGGCCGTGATAATATGTATTATATGATATAGATATCTATGTATTATATGATATTATTTAGATATGGAGCTCCAGCGCTCCCGTGTGTTCTAGAATATTTACAGAACACGGCTAAAGGCTGTGTGCGCCTCGCCATTGCGATGCATCCACTAAACAGAGCGCATGGTACCGTGGCTGCAAGCTGCCCAGGGCCACACCCCCACCCTCCTCCTTGACCCGCCTCGCTCCTCCTCATTTGCATTATAGCTACAGACACCAAAACAGCACATTTGGGGGAAGCTCAATATGACTGGCTCGGAGTGGCTGTAACTTTGAATACTGTGTTAGTGGCCCACTAATACCTATATTAAAGCATCCATAAAATAGCATGTCATGGGTTGAGATATATTTTTCAAAGCTAAAGGTTGCAGTAAGACCATATAGAGGCCATGACTATTTGGAACAAGTTGGTCGTTTTCAGTTTTGCACTTTGCAGACGGTCCCTAAGCTCGCGGCTGATGGCGACAGCTCATAGAAGCCAATGTAATTCACCGTTCGCTAAAGACGGCTCGTTTGGATGGAAACAAGGTTGTAGCTGGTTCTCTAGGTTACTACATTTAGCTAGAGGAGTCATTGGTGTCGCAACGATGCTTCCCTGATGATCTATTGAACCGCAAACTCCGAATCTGCCCATCTCTTTCCATCTTTACGGAAGTACCGAGTCCGACCAACAATCAAATGAACCACATGTGGTTGAAGACTAGGCTATGGGATTCTGATGTCGTAATTACGAGATACCTATCTCATAATTACAAGATATATATATATATATATATATATTGTAATTATGAGATAATTATCTCGTAATTATGAGAAAGATAAAGATCTTGTAATTATGAGATATTTTCTCATAATTATGAGATCTTTATGTCACCTTAGTTTTATTCACTAAAAAAGCAATAAATAATTCTTTAGCATGAACTACACAACATAAAAACTGCTATTTCCTTTAGGGCAGGCCGATGTGTTGCGATTAATCTATGTAACATCTTTATTTAACTATTGGTGAATTGGTAGAGAGGAATTAATCGCATTGATCTCCAGTCAGTAACGGTAACAATCACCAAAATAAAAATTATTAGGGGTCATGTTTTTTTTTTTATCACAGCCTGTTCGACTTGCATATCACGTTGTATTACATCGCGATTTCGATTAATCGTTCAGCTCTTTCCTTCCATATGAGACACAGACGTGGCCGAGTAGCTCACCTTCTTCTCTATACCACTGAAGAACTGGAACATGGTGATGTTGGCGGGAGGCTTGGACATGCCCAGGGTCACACAGATCCCCTTCAGCTCCAGGAACATCGGGGAGCCAGCCCAAGAGTCCGGCGCTGCCTTCTGGGGCTTGGTGACAAGGATCATCCTGGAGGCCTCCAGCTCCGATACCAGGAATGCTGCGGGAAGAACATGGAATACAGAATGTTCACATTATTTTATTCTAAGGGTGTTTGCTGCCATCTGCTGGTTACAAAACCAACCAAGAAATCAAATTATCAAATAAATTAATGTATCCAATACATTAGTAGCTTAATTAATTCCAGTTGTAGCTGAATTAAGCCCTGCAACTCATACAATTTTTTTTTCATTCATTCATTCAGAGTTATAAAGACCCAGCAGAGCCCTAATCCATTCATTCACTGTTATAGAGAGAGATCCAGAAGAGCCCTCAACAATTCTGGATCAAAGAGAGGTCCAACAGTCAATTCATTAAATGCATCCATTTCTTCATGTTTACGAATACACTGCAGATCTAACACTAAATACATCCTGCATGCTGAAATACAGCTCTCCTTACTGAGCAGGAGGCAGCAGTTGGTCTTGTTAAGCAGTCTCTGGGAGACATCTCCAGAGGTGAGGACAGCGTAGGGGCATGTCAGCTCAGTCAGAAGACCACTCATCTCAAGCTGGAAGCCCTCTGCCTCACTGGGACCTGGGGGGGAAGAGAGAAGTGTTCAGCAGAGATCCTCAACTGTAGTAGTCTTCGGAGTAAACACAAAGTATTCCTTTTCAGGCCTAGCATGGTTTAATCGTTGATGAACTTGGCTCTTACTCTGAGGTCACTAAGGGTGGGATGGGTAGGAAGAAAGATTGCATTAATGAGGTCATTACCATTTGGATTATATTGAATGTGATGTCAATGTATTGTAAAAGAGCATTTCGGCTTTGGCAATATCTACATAATGACCTGAAGACATGTCAGGACTTTAAATGTGATCATGGTAGGATGGTATACATGTACAAACGTCCAATCGAATTATATTAATTATGAGGCTATTTTTATTTATTTTTTTATAGCACTTGTCATTGAAGAAGCCTTAGGGATTAAATACACATTTCAGACTAATGAAAACTAGTAGAGCCTTGGCCTCTGTGCTCTCCACTGAAGACTATAACCCTGAGTGAGGACCAGGCTGTGTGCTTAGACTCCAAGTGTCTTACAGTTGGTGGCGTGGACGTTCTCCTCCAGTTTACAGTAGAGCCTGAGCTCGGAGACGATCCAGGCACAGACTTTGGTGAACTCAGGGGAAGCTGCTCCACCTTTAACAGCTGCCTCCAGAGCTCCATCTTCCAGGAGAGGACCTTGATACCTAGAAAAACCCACAGTGCACTTTAGGCATCGACGTGTTGTTTGACTACGTGGACGCAGCTACCTTTGTCGCTGGACCCACCCTGCGGTTAGCTTGCCTCTTATTCCAGGACTTGAAACGCTTATGTTGGTAATTATATTCAATTCACTCTTAAGACTCGATAAATGCTACGGCAGTGAAGTATTAGCCTTGTTCGCAGTCAACTCTTGTCACATTGTGAGGGTTGAGACATTAGGCTTAGCTTACATTTGTTCCGGGCTGGCATTCATACTTTTGCCACGCAATACAAACCATTTGGAACACAGCTTGGCACTTGACCATCGGTAGACGGATCGTTCATTAGCAGCTGACAGTGCTTTGTCATGCTTATCATGGCTCAGACATTACAGCACGTCGCATTATTGATGTAATCAAATCTAATTCTAAACGTAACGATGATTTCAATTAGACCACATTTTATCCAATTTATAATGGTGGTGGTGTTAGCAAAATGTATTACAAACTGCTAAATAAGTATCCACTGAATCACATGCATAGCGGTTTGTTGTTTTCTCACCCTAGATCCTCCAAGGAGTCAACGATGTCCGTCTCCATCTCACGATTTAATACTGATAACATTTGCTATTGCTAATAATTACAGCGGAATATTCAAGATCATGTAATGTGTGTTGACTTCAGCGGCTCAGGTGGGGAAACAGAAGCAGCTCAGCTGGCATGCAGGGGTCCTCGCCTTCTTTTGCTACCTCACGTGGTGCTTGAGGCTGTCCAAGATAATGCCGGTACAAATCGGACTTAATTTATTACATGCAGTACGGAGCATGGCCTCATCGTCCTTCGGTCTTCATCACAATGCATCTTCATGATAAAAAAAACATCAATACAAAATAGTGGTAAGCAAAGTTCTTAGTTATGGAACAATGTTAGGTACCCAATTTGCAGGATGCCCAACTCTACCACTAGATGGTGCTGTCAGACCATTTGTCGTCGATGAACGTTTCTATTCATGCCTTCTGTTTCATTTCTCGCTAATTTGATCCTCTCGCCATATAGCATGAAGACTTTGCTTAGGTCTACTGCAGGTGCAGGTTTCAATGCTTTAATGTTGCCCAACATACACATCATCACGCACGATAGGCAGGTTCAATAAATATCTTTAATTGAAATTGAAACAGCATAGAGATGCCACATCTTTAGAAAGTGATTCCTAGAAATTGAGTGATAGGATACTTAAATGGCTTCATTGAGGCCATTGAAAGAAATATTCACATAAAGCAAAAAATAAAGAATATATAAACGACTTAAAATAGGATCATGATGTGTTTATGGCTCAACAGATGAAGAAGAAAAGCCTACTGTAATTTCAAAGTTCAAAATGTATGGACCATAAAAAAATATATATCCTGCATACTTTAAATAAAACTTCACTACAGGCTATATTTCAGTAAAAAAAAAAAAAAAAAGGCCTTTGATATGGGTCAATTGAATATAAACACATTGTTCGGGTCTGATTCGGCGGTAGTGCAATAGTACTCAATACTATTGCAGTTGTTTGTTTTCTGAGTGGTGTACCATTGGATTGTCTCTGTCTTTTTTTGCGTGAAACAATTGAATCTTTAGCAAGCTTATCTCTGGCTGCAAGCGCTAAGAAGCTTTTCCGATGTGGGCAGATCAATGTTTTCAGTTAAAAGGTAAGGAAACAAGAGGTTGATCAGATGAATACCATTTAGTGAATACTGTCAACAGAATCTGCAATGGCTCCAGATCAGTACTTTCTTTTGTAAATTTTACAAACATTTAAACACAGTGAAATGTTTTGTCTAGATTATACATGCATTCTGTAGCGAAATTCATTGGGATTAATATCTGCGTTGCATCTATGTTATAGATTAAACTGTTGTTTTCTTCAGGGTTTTTTCCTCCATTGGGTTCGAGCATTATCATAACACAACACAGCCCAAACTTTCCAGAATAAAGGAATCAAAATCAGTATGACAGCAGGTTTAGGTAAACAGCCTGTTTGATGATGTATAAACACGACTAAACAATTGAAAAAAATTCTGAAGATATTTAAACTAAAATTTGAAATATACAACACATCGATACATCCAATTGTTGCTGTTTTTCGAAATCATTCACAGCAACAACAAAGAACAGATGTAATTTTAACAAAGAAAATCCAAAATCCATTCTTTGTGACATCTTATTAATCTCAGAGGAAACGCTTGTCCCTTATAAAATAAATACACAAAAAGTTATAGCTTGGTGGAATGCATCCCACTGCTTTTCTGTTTTAGGGGGGGGTTGTAATTTGTGAATAGATCTTGTGTTGTCTGTTTTCCTAATGGCAGTTGGCAAATGGCAAAAAATACAATCAGTTCCCATAAATAATTCAAGGTGAACATACTGAACAGATCTTTTGATGTTATAGTGGTGATGAATTGAAAATCACTTGATTTTCTGGAAATTGTATCTGTGGGTTGGAATGTGCATACAAAAGTATAAGTATACAGATATGTATACATACATTGATATGTCTGTGTATGTCAGTATATCCATGTCAAAGTTAAAAGATACCTTAAACTTGACAAGTTAAAAAAAAAAGTCTGAAAAAATCAGGCAATACTTTAATACAAATCATGTACAAACACCATTTTCTGTCCATTCAAACCACATAAATATTAAATTATAAAACAAGCCCTTTATACCAATCATGAGGACAATAAAGCAGCACTAAGCAGTGTTTCAGACGAAGAGATTTTCTACAGAAAACAACAAATGTATATTTTGTTAATACATTTGAACTAGGTACACCTACTGGAGAGTTGTAGAACAAGCCAGGTCCCTTTGAAAGATAACAATCATAAAAATAAATAACGTATATTTCCAACAACATTCTGTGGGAACCACTTATTGTTCCTTTAAAATGCCATTCCCCAGAAAGACCTTTAGAAGTTCATTTAAACTTTGCTCGATGTGTTTCCTGCATGATTTCCAGTTCAGTTGCTAAGGCAAGTAGCCTAACCTAAAGGGGCTTGCACCCTTCCCCAATAAGCACCAACAAACGCCAACACTGTGCCAAACCAATTGGTGGCGGTTGGCTGTTGTCATTTACATGTTTAATGTAATTTTCATTTACATTGTCAAATGGGCAGTGGCCAACCTCGGCCAACATTCAATAGTTGGGTGTGGGTTTTTTGTTGGGGCAATGTGCAAACCCCAACTAATTTAAGATGTCTACTTTCTTCTCTGGTCTTAACTTTCCCCACACTGTTAATAAAGAGTTAAACAGTCTTGACGGTCAACTTCCTCTCTGCAGTTCACCCCAACCAATATCTAACCTATCTTGTCTTTGCTGACCACCTTCCATGTCGGTAATATCAAACCTGGAGCTGATGTAGTAAAAACATCTGGCCGTCTCCTCTTCCAACCATCTCGACTTCCCTTCCACTGTGAACTTTCAAACCGAAAGACCCTACCCACCACTTCCTACTTGACCAGAAGAACACAAACGTGCTTCTGTATGAGTTATAGCACAACCTCGCTCTGTACAACTTGTAGGTACCTCCATACTGAAGAGACAGATACGTCACAAACTGGCACTTTCGGGATAGTCAGTAGTAGCCATTTCTTTAGAGAGACAGACAGTATTTCCATGACCGCACATGAACAAATGCACCAACCTTTGATTCCTGGTCACTTTTCATGTGGTCTCTTGGCCCTAGGAGCGGCAAAAAACAATAACTCAAACATCCTCTCCTTCTCTTCACTGTCCAGACTTTTCAAAACAACCGTCTTATTGAGGCAGTCAAACGAAGCCAATGCCTGGAAACCAATTACGACCCAACCTTAACCACAACCTTAAACAAACCCTTAAGCTGTTCTTTGTTCCAGAGAGAGTTTGTATACAAAACATAAGGCGCCAGGTTTAGATGCCACACATGTTAACTAGCTCTCATAGTTCATAACCTTCTCATACTGGCTTCAAGCGTACTTGTGATCAGGTTCTGAAAAGGTGAAGTGTCCTTTGGATAGAAAACAAACAAACAGAGACAAGTTGTCCTGTTGCTCATCAACTGATCCCTTGTCAGTACACAACAGGGTGGCTATCGCTGTAGACAAAGACAGAGAGAGAGACAGAGTGACAGAGAGAGAGAAAGAGGGAGACAGAGAGAGACAGAGAGAGAGAGAGAGAGAGAGAGAGAGAGAGAGAGAGAGAGAGAGAGAGAGAGAGAGAGAGAGAGAGAGAGAGAGAGAGAGAGAGAGAGAGAGAGAGAACTTCACCAGTGTTGCTGAGTCTGTATCTTCTTCAGGGGTCATATGAACATGGCTCCCCACATGTCTCTGTGTCCTGTGGTCCAGGGGACAGGGCCGGCTACAGGGGGTGGCGGAAGGGGGCCCGCAGGCACCTAAGCACCTCCCCCAGGGACGATAACTTCCCTGTACTCGAACCAGAAACCCTTCCACAGCTGGACCGGTGGCCAAGTCAACTGTCCTGGGGAGTAGATAACAACATTTCACTTAGCATTAGGAAGAAAAATGTAATAATAATAAAAAATAATACCTTTATCCCAAACGTATTGAGCCATATTGGATTGTTGGGTGGGGATATCTTCTGGAATCTTTTAAGGAAAACCATGGCTGACCTGATGTGAAATGCATTCTAAAAGCCAATAGGATGGGGACATTGAATGCGTAACTAACATTAATGAATTGAGTTGTCATGGTTTCCAAAGATTCTAGAAGGTGTGCTATGGGTTTGCAGGCGTTGATTGGGTCAAAACGATGTCTGGGGAAGCAAGTTCGGAGTTGCAAACGTTTTCCGAGCTAAAAGCGGTGGAGGACCACCGGCCTTACAGCAGCCTCACCTTTCCTCTGTTTGTGCTGATCCCGTTCTGAACGGCGTCCCTCCTCGACCCCCGGGGTCCTCCGGGTCCCTGCTGGGGGTCCAGACCCACACTCTGGGCAGGAGAGCCCTGGCGGGACCCACCGTCGTGGTTCTCCCAGCGGGCGAAGCCTTTGTTCTTGGACGTCTTGCGGTGGGGCCGGTACCTCATCTTGGGGAAGGTGTGGGAGCCGCTGTCGGCTGCGGGCCCCCAGCCGCGCTCCGCCCACAGGGGGTCCATCTGGGTGGCTTGGCTGATGGTGGCTCTCTGCAGGCGGACCGAGATGCGCTGGGCCGACCCGCTCATCAGCGTGATGGACTGGGGGTCTGGAGCCAGGGGAGCCACCACTGGGAACTCAAAGACCTCGTCTTCGTCTGCAGCAGCATCATAGGCACGGGAAGAATGCGCTGAAGATTATACTGTATATACCGATTTCCTACTTTGTTAATCAGCAGTTTGGGGTTAAGGAATCTTGCTCAAATATTCCGACAGGCATACCTAAAGACTGCAAACTTTCGGTTTGAAACACAGAGCCTTGATCGTTTGATCGTCAGCAATGTGTATGGACGAATCGCAATACCTTTCAATACCGTCATCAGCCCCTCATTAAGGTTCCAACAAGCCACGTTTATTTCTGTATGTTCTGTATGGTTTATATTAACGCGAGCATGCATACCGGTTGGTGGAGTGTGATAAGAGGGATACCCTACCTTTGCAGGTAGCCAGTGTTGGGCTGCTGGGCATGGAGCAGTGGGTCAGCTCACTGGGGGAAACGTTGCCCAGTGACGAGGAGCGGAGCAGCTTCCTGCAGGCCAGGACGAGCAGCTCCCGACACTGTTTATGGCAGTTCACCCCACAGTCTAACACACAACAACACAACGCTGACTAACAACTCCATCAAAACAATTCAGGAAGGAATTCATACTTTTTGATCATCAATTCCTTTTTTTTCATTTAGCTATTTTTACGTACGCACGCACGCACGCACGCACGCACGCACGCACGCACGCACGCACGCACGCACGCACGCACGCACGCACACACACACACACACACACACACACACACACACACACACACACACACACACACACACACACACACACACACACACACACACACACACACACACACACACACACACTGACTGACACATAACACATATTTGGTGACCTTTTTCTACGACCTTTTTCTTCTTTTACTACCTTCTACTTTGATAATAAAATCCTCGAGGGACTATGTAAATGTTAGCAGCTGCTGAAACACCTGCAGTTCACTATGATTGAGAAAGTGTTTAGAGTACTTTCCAAACTGCTCATATATTTTTATGTATTCGGTCTTTGAGAACTTTTCATGGCGTTCCATCGTGTCGGGGAAAAGGTCAACTAATATAAAATGCTGCCTTGGTTAGCGTACCTTTGCACTTGTAGCCCTGTTTGATGATTCCCCAGAGCTGGAAATAGAAAGAGGGAAAACAACATAAACAGAGAGTTTGAAGTAAATTCCTGGTCACAGCATGATATTCACAAGCCAACCAATAACAATAATAACAACCATAAGCCAGTCACAAGCAAGCCATGACATGTGTTAAACAACTTTGACATTTACTAGTTGAAAACAATGGCCCCAGATACCCACCGATGATGAAACATAATACGGATAAATCATGGCAGGGCAGTCATTGGTTAGTGTGTGTCTCCCAGCTTAATGGTTCAGGATTCGAACACCAATGTCCACAGGCATCTTTAAATAAAATCTCCATCCCCTGCTGCTTCATTTATTCAATTTTGTCAATCATTTTTGATTCTAAATACTGTTCAGTACTTTCTACTTTGAGCAAGTACAATCGACAATCACCAATCCGAGCCATTCCGATCATCACCCCGCTCCCCCCTCTCCCTGACTGTGACGGCATGCTCATTATCTCGGGGCTAGTCGCCTAGTTGGTAGGAGTCTCGACTAGACCCACAATCGGAAAAGTCCTATTTTGTGATACAAGGTAACAAGCAGATCAAAGGAGATCAGAGTAGAACAATTTACGCACAAATCCAGCACAGTGTTCGCAGAAGGTGGGCTTCAGGTAGGTCATCTCCTGGAAGTTGTGGATGAACCCGGGGCCCATCTTGCACTGGAGCAGCGGGTTGGCCCTCAGGAAATATGCCATCATCTCATCCTTACTGATCAGTCCGTCCCTGAGCCACAGAGAACACATTAAACTGTGAGTAGAAAGTCAAAGTCAAAGTCAAAAGTGAAGACAAAAGAGAAAGTGACTGAATTCAGATGCGTGTCATTAAAAAGCAGGAAGGGTGAGGGCATCTTGCACTAAGAAGGCTAGAGATAAGCTGCGGACATTGGGGATCGAACCCAGTACCTTTCAGCTTGGAATCAACCCCCCAACAACTGCACTCCCCCCACCACTAGAGTCAAGACCTTTAAATGTCTACTCACTGGTCTTTGTCGAGAACGTAGAAGGAGTCCAGGAAGGGGAAGTTGGCAGCGATACTTTCAAAGTCCTCCTGGGAGATGTAGCCGTCTCGGTCGTGGTCGTAGTTCCTGAAAACAGACTTGAGAGAGATAAGATAGAGAAACATATGAATATATGCATGATGATCACTTCTTTGAGATGTTCCTTAGACAGTACAGTTCATCCAAGCCCAATGCAGAGCTTCGATTTAGTCGCAAACCTGCTATTTTGTCAAGTCATTTCGATTTAGTTTTAAATATACCAAGACCTAAACAATCTTTATCTTTTTTTTCTGAGCCTGGCCTGCTGTGTTGTAGGGTCGGGCCAGAGAACAGATGTTATATGTATAAACTGTCTAGTGGTAGACAGCCAGAGAACAGATGCTATATGTATAAACTGTGTAGTAGTGTATAGCCAGAGAACAGATGTTATATGCATAAACGGTTTAGTGGTGCTGGGCCAGAGAACAGATGTTATATTTTGGACTGTGTAGTGTTGTAAAGCCAGAGAACAGATGTTATATTTTGGACTGTGTAGTGTTGTAAAGCCAGAGAACAGATGTTATATTTTGGACTGTGTAGTGTTGTAAAGCCAGAGAACAGATGTTATATGTATAAACTGGTAGTGGTGTAAAGCCAGAGAACAGATGTTCTATGTATAAACTGTGCAGGGTTGTTGGGCCAGAGAACAGATGTTATATGTATAAACTGTGCAGGGTTGTTGAGCTAGAGAACACATGTTATATGTTGGACAGTGTAGTGGTGTACATCCAGGCACTCACATCCACCACCTTCCGGATGTGTTTGTTGACAACGCAGGGGTCTGGCTTGGTGGTGACCCCAGATGCCCAGTCGAGGGGGGCGAGGCTCTTGTTGGGAGTGGTCGGAGAGTTTGACTGTTGGGGATGGTGGATATGGCAAACATTTTTTATTGGAGTTCCCGTATCAACTAGAGATGTGTATGTTTGTGTGATGGTGTATGTCAGTGTGTTTTTATATTTGTATGTGGTTGTGTTGGTTTTTGTGTATTTGTGCATGGATGCATGTGTGTGTGTGTGTGTGTGTGTGTGTGTGTGTGTGTGTGTGTGTGTGTGTGTGTGTGTGTGTGTGTGTGTGTGTGTGTGTATGTGTAAATTCATTATGACTCAAGAGAGACACTGCTTCTGAAGACTCAAAACAGAGACTCACCAATGACTTGGAGTTCCGTGGTTCCCGTAGCAACGAGAGCTCGTAAATCTCATCTTCGGTGTAATAAAGGTCCAGGGACAGCTGAGGAGAGATGAGAGACACCCCCGGTCATGATTAACTCAAACATCGGCATCGTAAATGCTTTCATTAACCATGCGTGTGTGTGTGTGTGTGTGTGTGTGTGTGTGTGTGTGTGTGTGTGTGTGTGTGTGTGTGTGTGTGTGTGTGTGTGTGTGTGTGTGTGTGTGTGTGTTTCTGTGTGTGTGCGCATATGTGTGTCTGTGTGTGTGTGTGTGTGTGTGTGTGTGTGTGTGTGTGTGTGTGTGTGTGTGTGTGTGTGTGTGTGTGTGTGTGTGTGTGTGTGTGTGTGTGTGTCTGTGTGTGTGCGCAAATGTGTGTGTGTGTGTGTGTGTCTGTGTGTGTGCGTGTGTGTGTGTGTGTGTGTGTGTGTGTGTGTGTGTGTGTATAGAGTAGATGGAAGACTTTTTCTGTTGTGTTCTAATGCAACTGTGTGCCTGACGTAAGGGATGGTGAAGTCATGTCCTCTGTGTGTGTGTTTTGTAAAATGACTCCTGAATTAACCAACCAGAGGGAAGGGAAATGGGAGCACACACCTGGCTAATCCCCCCCATCTGCTGCATGTGTTTTTTAAGCTGCTGGTTACAGCATCGTCTGATGTAGCATTTAGACTACTGGTTTAACCTCATGGCTGATTGTTGTTTCATTTTATTATCATTATTTTACTATTATGTCTTCTCAATAATAAGCCCCAACAGGGCCTAATGTCTTTTTTTTACTTTTTGCTTAAAGTGGAACAATCATGGACATGAGTCTGGGATTTGTACACATTATATATATATATATATATATATATATATATATATATATATATATATATATACACATAATATATATACACATAATATATACACTCTTATATTACAAGCTGGCTGACGGGATGGTTCTTCTTGATCTTTTTAGAAATGACAAAAAATGTACTTTATAGCATTATGATATTTGTCTATATACTTGTTTTAATTATGTGTCGATATGTGTCTTTGTTTATGTCTATGGGTCTATGTGTGTGTCTACGTGCGTCTATATGTGGGTCTACATGTGTCTATGTCTGAGTGTCTATATAGGTCTATGTGTGTCTATGTGTGTCTATGCGTGTTCATGTGTGTCTATCTGTGTCTATGCCTATGTGTGTGTCTAAATGCCTCTGTGCATATACTATGTGTCTTTGTCCCATGTCCTTGTGTGTCTCCACCCATGCTCCCCACCGTCAGCAGGTAGATGAGGTCCATGTTGGGCTCCACCTGAGCCGCCGCCCCCTGTAGGGACACCAGCTCGTTGAAGGTGCCGTACAGCTGCTGCATCTTCACCAGGTTGACCTTGGCGCCGTCCTCCACCCAGTCGGGGAACACCACGTGCACGGCGATCAGGTCCTTCAGGTGCACACCCAGGATGGGGATCTTGAAGCCGCGCGACTCGCCAAAGGCCTTGCGGTAGCCGCAGTAGTTGCCGTTGGAGGAGACCAGCTCCGTCATCTCACCCCACACCTGCAGCCAGAACCACAGCCGTCATGTTTACTGTGCTGCTGGTGTGTGTTTGTGTTGTCTGTGTTGTGTGTGTTTATGTTTTCTATTTTTACTGATGTTTTTGTGTGGGTGTACTTCCATGTTTGTGTTTTGTTCACGCTCGTTCCTGTTTGTGTTCATTTAGGATTGTTTATGTTTGTTTGTTTATGTTTGTGATTTTTAACATTCTTGTGTTGTTATGTCTCTGCCCGTTTGTGTATGTTTTTTTAAGCTTGTGTTGTTGTCATTAAAGGGAGCAAGAGAGGAAGTAGGCAAGACGGGTCCATCATAGACTAACATCCACCCAGCGATCAATACGACCATGCTATCTCAATCTCCATCATTGATCTTGACTAAAGCTATATAAGTTAATGACAGGATGGAGGCAGCCCTACTGGATCTCTTAGGTGCTCTCAAACTATCCTGTCAGTCTCATGTTCCCTCAGTGGGTCAAGCGTTTCAATGTTGATCTTATTGGAGTTATCAGAGGCATGTTGTGCATGATGTCCGAAATTGACTTGGAGCTCTTTGGTTATCATAAACCTTTTTAAAGTCTCCCTAGAATCTGGTCCCGACTTGGTCAGGACGCTTTTGTCTAAAGTTGTACAGTGGTTCCAGATGCATGTTCTTAAGGAGCAGGTAGAGATTAAATATCTAGTTTAAGGATGCCCACAGATTAGGCTACATCAGGGAATCAAACCCAGAAACCAATCAGTTGAGAGTCAAACTCCTGCATTAACCCCTCTCCATGCTAAAATCGAAAATGTCTCTCAAGCAACTGCTGTTTCTAATGAGTTCAGATCATTCAGAGGTCTGAAGGAAAGGGTCACCTTGGTGACCTCAGGGGCCAGGTGGGAGTGCGTCTCCTTCAGCCTGGATATGGAGCTGTGGCTGAGGCCTCCCACCAGCGCCATCAGGGTGTTGAAGTTCTGCAGCTGGAGTAGTCTCTGTAGGATAGAGATAATAAACCAAATCAACAAGACTCGTAATTGGTATGCAACAAGTTTTTAATAATAACAAAAATAAGCCTCATCAACTTAGGTCCAGATGTACTTTACTGTAAGCAGGAAGAAAATGCTCTTAACCTTTGACCCTGTCCTTCATCTCCTTACTCTCTGCTAACATCTCCTCAACAGTGCTTTCAGATGAGACAGTTCCATATTTGCTAGGAGACTGCAGTAGCTACGAAGCATATTTGGAGACAGTAGCTAGGAGACACCTAAGATTGGCATCTATATTTTGTGTCATTAGTCCTGGGAGGTCAGATCAGAGTCGTATGAGATACAGTCTTAAAGGGAAACTCCACCCATTTCCATTAAGCTTTGCTTCGTTAGAAACCCACTCATATTTTTGAATGGTCGTGCATCATTCCCTTATTTTCTGGAGAGACTGGAGAGATCCGTATCGATCTCCAACACTTCCTGTTTAAGATGACGCAATATGACGATTTTTGCGTATAAGTAAATAGGAAGTGTAAGAGGGGAGGATTCTCGTAAGACTACAAGCACTAGTCTCACCCCCCTATAGGGGGTGGTACCCACTGACGCTACAGACCTATTAGAGCAGTGCCAGTGGGTGGGACTTCACCAGCAGAAACTAACATCTACAGCGTCTAAAGCTAAACCAACAGAGGCTGTTGATAAAACTGAAGTACAATGGCGGAAGGTACTGGATCTGACATAGAAGATGGGGATTTTGAAGATCTGATGCTCGGATCAGATGTTCGTGGCTACCTCTATGAGCCGCAATATAGCGACAAGCAGCTTAAGCTGATAGAGGAACATGAGGCAGCTGCGGCTGCTACAGCCGATAGGCGAAGATCTAGATCAGCGGGAGTGGCCAGCGAAGCTGTGCATCGTGGTGCATAGTGGGAGTTGTTGTCTTCAATCCACAAGTGCCAAAAAGTCACTTTCTGCCTTTTCTCGGTCAAGACGGCACCAAATTAGAATTTTATTTTAATATTCGACTACATATAGGACCCAATTTCAATACATATTCATGCCTCCACCGGTGAAATGCTCCTTTAAGGAGCTTGGGGTTTCAGCTCTACCATAACTGTAGATATTTGTATTAAACTATTCTTGGTTGGTGAAGGACAAAGAACTAACGCCTTAGAACTTTAAAAACCTTTCAAACTACACTAAACCTTTGAAAGTGCCAAAATCAAGCCACGTTCGTCCTCCTGTCCTTCCCGACGCACCAGTGGTTCCTACCTGAGCTACGTTGATGTACTTGGTGATGACCTCAGCACGGTGCTGTGGTGTTAGCTTACTAAGCACCATGAGCTGCACCCACTGGGAGACACCGTTGAACAGGGCGATGGAGCGTTCCAGGGTGGGGTTGTCCCTCAGGCACCCATGGGTGACGTAGCTCTGGTAGTCTGTGAACTAGAAGACCCACAACAACCATGACAACCTTAACTTAAATGTCAGCGCTAAAGATAATCTATTTGCATTATTGTTATCGTTATTATTGTTCTGTTCTCCTGCTATAAAGGATGTCCCCTATAGGATAAATAAAGAACATCTTATACTATCAGACTGACCTTAAAGCATTTTAAGCGCGTGTGTGTGCGTGTGTGTGTGTGTGTGTGTGTGTGTGTGTGTGTGTGTGTGTGTGTGTGTGTGTGTGTGTGTGTGTGTGTGTGTGTGTGTGTGTGTGTGTGTGTGTGTGTGTGTGTGTGTGTGTGTGTGTGTGTGTGCATGTCTGAGTGTTTGTGTGTCCCAACCAATTAACATACCCTTAATGTTCTCCTGACCTAGCTTCCTGTGCCAGCAAATGTGTGCGTCCTTGAGACAAGACCAACAGGAAATGTGGAAGAGGAAGTTGCCCATCAATAAAAATAAATAAAACACAGTCCAGTAGACACCGAAGCTGAATCCCAACAATGGAACAACAAGTAATGCTCCTGTTTACATTCTCGAAACTAATCTCATCAACCGCCAGTTGCTAAACGTCATTAGAGTATCAATGGTTTGGTTTTACTGATTCTTTGGCAAGGTAATACAAATTGAAGGATGGATTTACTGGCTGTATCAGTGTGTTTCCCTACCTGTGGGTTTTAATTTAAAGGTTTAAAGGTCTCTTAAAGGTTTTGTATATACGAACACACACTGCAAAATACCTCTATGGGTTGGTTGGGTTAAAACGATGTGCGTGTTTGTGTCAGTGTGAGTGTGAGTGTGAATGTGAATGTGAGTGTAAGTGTGTGTGTGTGTGTGTGTGTGTGTGTGTGTGTGTGTGTGTGTGTGTGTGTGTGTGTGTGTGTGTGTGTGTGTGTGTGTGTGTGTGTGTGTGTGTGTGTGTGTGTCTGTGGAAGCTTCTCACATCTACAAGACATGTGAGAAGTCAATATCCAAATCAAAGTCCGTGATTGGTCAACGTTGATACCATTGCTTTGTATAGGATTTATGTGGGGTGTGGCAGCGCGGATGGAGATGTAAAGACATGTGAATAGACGTGTATTAAAATCTTCTTATATATTTCTGTAGAAATCAACAGTAAGAAGTTGGAATCCCAAACATTTCCAGACCCAAACAAGCTGGGTAACCACTGGTGTACGTGTTCTATACTCACAGATATCCTCCTGATAGACTTGAACTCGAGGAAGGTGAGGTGTTCGGCCAGCTCCATTGGCTCCAGGTGGTCGAACAGCAGAGACGCCTTGCCCTTCTTCACCTGCTTCTTCCTCTGGGTCAGCTTACGCATCCAGTCATACGACGGACTGGAGGTATGACAACCCCAGCAAGTCAACCAACACGGTTCCCAAGTGCCGATCAAGTGTTTAAGACCATCATTATTTTAATGGGTGCGTTTGAGCTGGCAGGTGTATGCATACGTGTTGGCATGTTAGATCTCTTGGAATGCTACTGTAGTTAAGCATGTATGTAGGATAATTTAGCGGGGAGGATGATTAGCACATTAGGGTACTGAGGATGCTAGAGTACTTTGCATATTCTGGTATGTAGGTAAACAAATATGCTGAGCATCCTAAAGTGCTAGGGACTACGTGGCATGCTAGGGAACTCAGCATGTTGGGGTACCGAGGATCTTGGGGTACCTAGCATGTTAGGGTCCCTACTAGGGGGCAAGTGTCCTTGGCATGTTAACGTGGTTAGCATTAAGTTAACTTGGCCTATTTACCATTAAAAAGGGTGAGGTCTGATTGAAGCTGGTGAGAGTGTTAACATGGTGGAGTACTTATACCGTGTTGGACTTACATGGTGGAGATGTCGATGAGTTTGTAGTGCTCCTTAAAGCCCAGCTCAGCTGCTAGGTCTCTGAGCTCCTCGGTCATCCGTATCAGACCCAGGTCCAGATTGAACTCTGCCGGAAACGTCACAATCCAGTATCTACACACATGCAAAAAGTATGTTGGATTTCAGGACATTTGATTGATCAAGAAGTCCAGGCGTGGCCACAGAATTTTGGATGAGTATGTTAATAAAGAAGCAGAAGTGTTTGCATTGCCTTAATAGACCGGGTAGTAGGGCTAAACACAAAAACAGATTATTCCGCAGTGCAATGAAACAATCCCATTCTTCATGGAAGACATGCTCTCAACTGTACAGCAGCACGGCCTCCAGGTGCAGAGAAATGGAAATAGTTCATGTAGGAGTGACAAAGCTCAGAGAGGTCATTCAGGAGCAGAGCCTCGAGCCCACCTCGGGCAGACCTCAGAATAATGCATCACAAATCTCAGAGATACAGCCAACCACCGCAGGTCCACACTGTGAAGCTCCGTCCCCAGTGGGCCCGGCCGCCCCAGAGCAGACACCCTCATAGAGCTAGGGGGATGTCGTGACTCATTGTCGTCCACGCTGTTATGTAAGTGAGCAGTATCTGTTTTTTTTGCATTGTAAATACGGAAGATATTCATGTATGTGTAACAGATATTACAGTTAGAATGAGTTAGTTCGACGGATTAAGGATTTGTTTAACTGACTTAGAATCACTAGTTGAATGTATTATTATTTTTTTAAGTATTTATTTTGTTTAACATGTGTCTGTTGTTTCAGAAATTGGAAGATGAATAAAGAAAAATATAATTGTAACATTTTAAGAAAACCAGTGTTGATCGTTTCATATTACCCGATGTACAAAAGGTTCCCAACAGACATCTGTATTTAATCTGTATCACCTGAAGAACCAATATCATCTCTCGATTGCCTTCTCTATGTTATGGACTGTTGGCGACAGGGTTATTTAAACAGGGAAACACTGACGTGAACAAACAAGAACCCAGTCTCTTACCTCATGAAATAGCAGACCTTGAGTCTGGTGTGCCCACAGCCTTCTCCATGGCAGTCGCGGTACGTAAAGCTCAGTTAAAGACCTTGACGTCTCTTCCAAAGACATGGGACATGCACATCATCGTGTATACATTTATATTGTATTCATATTTAAATGTAAAGTGTGTACTTAAAACAGGGTACTAGTCGTGGAACTTTAGACCCATGTTTGACTTGGAAAACTGTATATTCCTGTAGTGCCAGGAATATGCCAAATCCAAAAGTCATACGCATTGCTATTTGCACTTATCAGTCTATCATAAACAAACATTCACAAACATGCAATGTCAAAGGAATTCAACATTTTCAAAGCCACCCTAGACAAGACGGACATGTAACTTGAACACGTACACACATACTTTGTGTTCTCAACCCATCAAGACAGCGTTTAGCTCGTCGAGAGCCTGACGCAGGTTAACCGGAGTAAAACTACAAACCCTGTCACTGACAGGTTTGTCAGTTACTGCACTGTTATCACTCTACCCCGAGCTAGCTAATGCTATCACTAAAGGCGACGCTATAGAAAAATAATAACTTATTCTGGCATCATCCTATTGAATGTTGGTAGCCTTGAAAAAAAATTCAAGTGCCTTTGTCGAGGGAACTTTGCTTTGAGAAACGGTGCACATGGGTTTCATCACACAGCCTCTGGTACAACAGATTTAGGCAGAGCAGGAACAAGCATTATCTCTCCGTTATGACTGATGAGAGCTTTCGGAGGCAAAATCGATCCATCAGGGGCCTGCTGACTAGATAGCACTCGGCACAACGCAACACATAACAATTAATGTTCTTTCCACAGAAATCAATCATTGCCTTTCTGGATCTCCACTGGACCGATTAACATGCTACCTCAATGACAGGAGATGTTTTAGATAGATGATCCAATGAAAGAATACCCAACAGACATTACAACCACGTCACATAAACAGGGTCTCCTCCGGAAGATGCATTGAATACACTGCAATGATTGTGTGTTAATGGTTGTAATTAGTTCAAGCAGTTAAGGCCAAGTCCCCAATATTCCTGGAACGATCCTGCCTCAACCGCACTGACTCCCTGTTTTAACACACAACCTGTGTTAATAAGCCACTATTCTCACCAGTTAAGCTTCTGTTGCCGCCTGAGTCAGATACCTGCCTTTGGGTTCACCTACCTGCGCAAGCCTTGACAGAAGGAACCAACCAACCAAATGAATCCAGCAGAGATTATCTATGTTCCTGGCAGAGACCTTAAGGCGCCAGGACCGCCTCATAGGCTGTATCCTGGAGAGGATTGCCGCACTCGCTTCCCAGCTACGCAGCCTAGCTCCCCAGCCGTCTAACTCTGTCCCGAACCTGACAAGTCCTGTTCTTGTCCTGCTTAGCCCTGCACCATAGTTTGTTGTCCAGTTTGTCGGTTCCTTATTGGTGTCTGCCTGGTTTCACAAAGTAAAGCTTCCTTTTTCACCTACCTACCTACCTACCTAGTCTGATTTCTGCATTTCGGTTCAACTTCCTGCGCTAGCCGTGACAATTCCAGTCTTTGAAACAGGGCTGGCGGTCTGGTTCCGGAAGGTTTTCAGGAAAGGATATATCATGATCAGTTTGCCTGCCAGCTCGGTGGAGGTGAGGTACCAGCGGTGCATCAGCAGCAGAGTCCGGGGGAGGTGGCTGCTCTTCAGCTCCCCGTTTTCATCTGGTCAGAGAGAGACACAATAATAAGTAAGTAAAGGGGATGGTTAGACTGTGGGCCTTTGAGTCCAGCTGTCCAACAAACTGTCAAACTGTCCCAGCTGCCCGGGCGATTAGTCAAACATTGTGTCAAATTTCTGAAAGTTTGACAAAAGTCTGCCTAACTGTCCATCAGCCAGTCAAACAGCCAGTCCAGCAGTTTGTCAAAAAGTCTGACAAATAGTCAGACAAACAGGCAATGCAGCCTCAGCACTCGCAATCATTGCAATCGTAATGGCAAAGGTTATTGTAACAGTGCAGATGAATCCCCTCTATTGATTCAGAGTGCTCGGAAACCACATTGGGACTGGTGACCTACCGAAGGCCTGAATGCATTCCTCCAGGAGGAGGTTAAACGGGGCAGCTTTCCCCAGTGTGGTGGAGCCCATGATGGGGGTCTGAGGCCGGGCAGGATGGTGGGGCGGTGGGTGGTGATGGTGGGGGGTGTGGGTGGTGATGTCAGGCAGCCCCGGGGGCAAGGAGATACATGGCACACCTCCACAGCTGGAGGTCAGAGGTGGACTGCTATGGATCCAAACGTTTAGGATGCACCCTGTGAGTGGAGGAGAAAGAGCAGTCAGTAATCAGAATAAAATTCCCACTTGTAATCCATGTCGGCAATGTGCCATGTCACGATCACAGGTTTGATTCCCAGCTGTGGTCAAATGCTCCATGACTTTCCCTCTCTTCTTCAACCCACTTTCCTGTCTCTCTTCATTGTCCCATCCATAAAGATTCATGATAGCCTATGAAAATATACAGTATATATATGATATTCAACATTTGACTATATTATAAGTTAATTTAAACTATGTTGCTCAATGTGATGCTATAACAAGGTATATGTTTGAGGAGTGGAATAACGCCATATTCATTACTTGCAATCTTTGTTCTTTGAAAGTAATAATTCACTAACTATACACATCTACTCTCTCTACCTCTCTCTGCTAACATAACAATATTGTAAGAGTTGGCAACAGGAGCAAAAGATTAATCAATTGAAATGGCATTTCTTAATTTTCCATCCATGTTTTTTTCATCGCTGTGGGTTACAACAAGAGGGCACAATAATAGGCACATTTGAAAGAGAAATCCTTTTATACTGGAGACCCAGATAGATCAAAAGAACAAAATGAACCCTCTGAACAGGAAGTAGAGCACGAGGTGATTTAATTACGAGCCAGCCGGCTCTCTCTCTCTTGACGTAGGACCAGCATTCATAATGTCCCTCAAGGTTTCTGAAAAGGGGGGCTGTCGTTGATTCGAACAGACAATTAGTGGAACTAAGACCACAAAAAAAAACCTGACATCAGAATGTCTCTAGGGCACAATCTCAATCCTCCATCCGAGACGAGACTGACCGCTAAGAGGACTACTGCATTAGCGATGATGTTGTTGTCGTTGTCACGGTAGGGCGCTCTGGTTCCTGTTGATTGGCCTGTGGATTGGCTAATCTATCCCACAGTGATTGAATGAGGATTAGCAATGCATCGTGGGGGCTGAGGATCTGGGGCCCCTTGGGGGGGGGGGGGGGACGACGACGACGACACAGAAGTGTCTAATGTCTTTTCGTAATCAGCCGATGACGCCTCAGGGACACGCCTTTTCATTTGCCTCCTGACACTTGAGTCAATATCAGGATTGACTATGTGTTTTTGTGTGAGTGTGTCCTTATTCAACCCTCGCGGGCCCCCATTTATCACCCGGTCTGGTACGTCGAGAGGCTGAAACTACTCAAATAAATATATCTTTGTATCTGAATATGAAAATATATCTAAATGTTGCTTGACATAGGTTTGCTCAGGGTAAATAAAAGGCCAGATACACAGTGTCTAGCAACCCACATGTAACAGGAGGACGTGGTGTTGAGTGTGTGTGCTTCCCATCGACACCCTGCATTGGTTGAGTTGTGGAAGGTTCCTCAACTCATCCATGAACATGAGCCAAGAGGTCCTGCGACCACCCTGGATCCCAGGAGCCAAACGTGGCGGCAGAACCTCTTCACAACAAAACACCCTGTGTACTATAACATGTTCTATAACACCTGAACAGACCGAAAGAACCATACAACCAAGGCCTTTGCTGACTTAACGAAACACAGTTGAGTAATCGTCGAGAAACACAACAAATCTAGAACAGCAGACTCTCTGTGAGAACTGATTTCAGGGTTAACAGAAGCGAACAACGTTCACAAGCTGGGTTAATAGAAGTGCTCAATATTCACAGGCTGGTTGGCTTTGACTGGATTTGACACCTGTTTTCACTAAATGATAGTGATATGTTAGTAACACATTCTCTTTGGATACATATCTTTAAAGAAAGCTTGAAAAAGATCTGTTGAAATTCAGCAGCACCATGAACAAATTACGTTTAAATCCAATCTCTGTTTTAGCAACGCTTGTCAACAAACAAACAAAGTACAACTTATGCAGCAGCCCGATTCAAGTTCAAACCAACACCAAAAACAAGGAGGATATTCTTCAAAAGAACGACAAACAAGTATTGTGTGTTCTGGAGTTCTATCGCCTCCATGTTTCAGACATCAACCACAGTATTATCTGTGGGACAGAGGAAACATCAGCATACCCGAACAGAAAGAGCTTGAGCATTTCTTCAAGTACGTCATCAGATATATACGCACACCAAAACATAACTTATTTTGGACAGGCCCTGCTGTTTACACATTAAGGCTTATAACGCTGCCATATGGCCACATTCAATTAACCTGATTGGCTGAGAAGTCTGAAGGTTGTGATTGGCCCAGTTCATCAACAGCTGACGTCACCTATCTAGGAAGCTAAAACAGCTCAGCTCAGGCTCAGCTTTACAGATTCTCCATCGCTCCTTTCCTTTTGATGACTCGTCGACTACGACTCGTGCTCGAGTTTGATCAAATTCTGGAACGCAGCCCCTGTGATGTTGTGCTGTGGTGTGTGTGTGTGTGTGTGTGTGTGTGTGTGTGTGTGTGTGTGTGTGTGTGTGTGTGTGTGTGTGTGTGTGTGTGTGTGTGTGTGTGTGTGTGTGTGTGTGTGTGTGTGTGTGTGTGTGTGGCTGGGTGGGTGGGTGTGTGTGTGTGTGTGTGTGTGAGCCCTGCACGCTTAGGTCAGCTGGGCCCTACAGCAGCACTTGTGCTTTCGGCTCCCACAATGGCTCACTGTGTCTCCGCCATGGGTGTGTATGTGCAGGCACGCACAACAAAAAGACTCAAGTGACACCAGCAGGCGGTGAGTGTTAGGTCACACTTGAAGCACCCGTACACACACACACACACACACACACACACACACACACACACACACACACACACACACACACACACACACACACACACACACACACACACACACACAGAGACACACAAACACACACACACACACACACACACACACACACACACAAACACAGACATAAACACACAGGCACACTTAGATACAGATAGACGTACACATACATATATATAAAGACAGACATAAACATAGACCTTTTACAAAGAACCATATGAAGAACACACCCACACAGACACGCATAGATACTAACAAACACACACACACACACACACACGCACACACACAGAAATAAACTAATATAAACACACACACATGCACACGCACACACACACACACACATGCACACACACACACACACACACACACACACACACACACACACACACACACACACACACACACACACACACACATATACAGGCAGACAACCAAGATTTCTCAGGGAAACAATCAGATATACACACAGACAGCGATTTACGCAAAACAAAAATAGACAAACATGTGTCAACAATACACAACACTACATACCTCACACACGTGTTGAGAGCCAAGCTACCTACCTGCGCCGACGCACGCACGCTGACGACAGCAAGGGTCGGGAACACAGACAGATAGAGAAGGAGATGGATAACCACAAGCTGCAGACAACACCAGTATTGAAAACCGAAAGCCGTTAACACCCTGACCACTTCAAGCACGAGGAAGCCACAGGCCCCGTCCTCACACACTCATACACTCACACTCTTCACCAGCGCAGCTCTGGACCAAACATCCAACAGAAACGTTTGATGACGACATGAACTCCACAAAAGTCAATGGCTCAACCCACAAAAAAATGTGGACAAATAATTGTGCTACATGGCTCTCTCTGTCTCAGTCTCTCAGTCTCAGTCTCCCCCATTCTCTCTCTCACTCTCTTTATCTCTATCTCCCTCTACAACCCTGTCTGCTACACCGCCCAGTCCACAAAATTGAAAACATCAACTCATGGAGTCACTGCCCCTACCCAGGCGGTGCTGGACCTCCAGGCCGGAGGATCCATGACCCCTGCGCTCCAGACAGATGCTGGGAGTATCCCAGATGTTTCCCCTCCTACACGCGACATCATGCTACCGTGTGAGAGAGTCCTGGAGCACAGATTACCATATGGACCCTCCCTCCCTCCCTCTCCCTCTATTCCTCTACCTTTCTCTCTCACTCTCTTGACAATAAACACAGCACTGATTCTGACATGTGACCTCGTGTTCTGAAATCAAAAGATACCAAACACACACTGACAAACACATAGACAATTCCACCCAACCCCCCCCCCCACCCCCACAAACACACAAACATAGACTATGAATGGAGTGTGACATCCAGTCTCTAATGCAGAGACAGAGAAAGAGAGGGAGAGAGAGAGAGAGAGAGAGAGAGAGAGAGAGAGAGAGAGAGAGAGAGAGAGAGAGAGAGATGCTCTTTACACATAAACAGATGTTGAATAGACCCAGGGCACACAGGCTTGGACATAGCAGATGGCTGTGTGTGTGTGTGTGTGTGTGTGTGTGTGTGTGTGTGTGTGTGTGTGTGTGTGTGTGTGTGTGTGTGTGTGTGTGTGTGTGTGTGTGTGTGTGTGTGTGTGTGTGTGTGTGTGTGTGTGTGTGTGTGTGTGTGCGTGCGTGCGTGCGTGCGTGCGTGCGTGCGTGCGTGCGTGCGTGCGTGCGTGCGTGCGTGCGTGCGTGCACGTGTGTGTCTTATTATGCAGACACACAACACATTGACCAAAACAGACAGACAGACCCCCCCCCCCCCCCCAGTGTGTTGGGTAACAGTCAATGCGTGTAACAGTGTCATCTGTTGGATATTGTATATTAGTTTGGACCCAAGAGCTCAGCTGTATGTGTCAGGGGAGAAGGCTGGGAGACTGACAGCTCCAACAGCTTACACACCGCTGGGAGGTCAGTAGCAAGTCTCCCACAGCTGAAATGAACTTCCAATAGGCCACCTACTGGCCATATTTGTTCTAAACATCATGCAAAAGACTTGCTTAAGATAAACAGGCATTTGATCCCTGGTCCATACCCTCAGAAACATTAATCAATACACCAAATAAATTGCCATTTCACACACAAACACACACACACACACACACACACACACACACACACACACACACACACACACACACACACACACACACACACACACACACACACACACACACACACAGGAAAACACATGCACACACAAAAACACATACACACACACACACACACATACACACACAAGCTGGGACGCACACATATACACACACACACACACACACACACACACACACACACACACACACACACACACACACACACACACACACACACACACACAGTGAGTGGAAATGATCAGTGATCAGACCAAGAAAAGTTATTGTATGTGAGAGTACTTGAGATGTGCCCAGTTTGGCAGTTCTGTCAAGTGTTCTTTGTTTTGGATGCTTCATCCTGGAACAACTGAGTCAACAGTGAACACACCTTGTACCCCACGTCTCTCTGTTTCCTATGTCAACGCAACCTCTTATACGCAGCTATGTTCTCTCCGTCTTCCAGCACAGGTTTGCTTTGTCATGTTTTTGTCCTGATTCCAGGGTTCTAGTGTGAACATCTGGGCTATGGCGGTATCATTGGGATAGGTGCAGACCACACTGAAACACTGACACACATGCACGCACACACACACAGACACACACACACGCGTATGCACACACATGGATACACTGACGCAATCACAGAAAACACTGGAAAAACATAGACATGACAATGAGAGCATGTTAGGTCATTGTGACAAGGAGGCAACAAATCGATTATATCTAAAATATATGGAGCAGAAAACACACAGGTAGACATGAACTATACTGAGAGACCAGTCGGAATAAGGGAGTTAACACACAACGGTTTGCTGAATTTCCAATCTGGGATCAATCTTAATCTTAATTCAATGTATTATTTTATCATGTTTTCAGATAACATAAAATAAAGAAGTTGTGCGATAAGATAAGAGAAAGAAGTTCAAAGATAAGATAAATAAGTTGTAAGATAAGATAAGAGAAAGATTTTGTAAGATAAGATATGATTAAGAAGTTCTAAGATACAATATGATAAAGAAGTTCTAAGATAAGGCAATAACTTCTTTAGATAAGACAAAGAAGTTCTAAGAAAATAAAAGATAAGATAAGATCATACTTTCAGGTCCCTAGCACTAATTGATCTCCTTTCAACCTAATTCTCCCTTGCTTTATGCTACAATTAAATGTCCAATCCCCATTGGGTGCCTATTGGCCTCCTATGCATCCCGTGAAGGAGGGATACCTCTTCTATGATCCTTTTCAAGGTTTCTTCCCTCTGGCTTTGGGAAGTTTCTCCTTGTCTTTTAGAGGGCTTAGGGTTAGGGGAGGTGTTGTATAATGCAGGTTCTGTGTAACCCTTGAGATTGGAACTGCACTGGGCTATTCAATGGACAAGACTTGTGTGTGTGAGGTAGAGGCTGCTACAGCTTTGTTAACCCCCAACACCTGATACCTTGCTAAACACCAATTACCGACAGCTACGTCAGTTATTGGTGATGTCACCACATGTTGGTTTTTTAAAACGGGAGTCCTGTCTTTGTCTAACGTAGTCCTGCTAGTTTTCACTCTCTGGCCACCATTACACCACAGTGTGTGAATGTGTGTGTGTGTGTGTGTGTGTGTGTGTGTGTGTGTGTGTGAATGTGTGTGTGTGTGTGTGTGTGTGTGTGTGTGTGTGTGTGTGTGTGTGTGTGTGTGTGTGTGTGTGTGTGTGTGTGTGTGTGTGTGTGTGTGTGTGTGTGTGTGTGTGTGTGTGTGCGCGCGTGTGTGCGTGCGTGCGTGCGTGCGTGCGTGCGTGCGTGCGTGCGTGCGTGCGTGCGTGCGTGCGTGCGTGCGTGCGTGCGTGCGTGCGTGCGTGCGTGTATGTGTAGTGTTAATGGTCTTAACCAGACTAAAAAGCTGTCCTTTTATATTTGCACGGGAGTCAGCGCTACTCCCTATCCATCAGCCCTAATAGGATCCATCTGGACACACACACACACACACACACACACACACACACACACACACACACACACACACACACACACACACACACACACACACACACACACACACACACATACTCTCTCTGCTCAGGTTCACCTGCACATCTCTAACACAACTGCTTCTAATGGTTCCTTTTCTGCTGTACTAAAGGTGTGAATATGTGTGTGGTGATAAACAGCTATGTGCCCTGGCCTCAGGGTTATAGTCTAGGAGAATATACTATGCATTTGTATCTCTTCCATAATACACATAACAAAACAGCCATAACCAAGCAGAGCATATTTTGACTCCAATTCACTATAAACAAAATTATTGATCTGATGATGGAGAAAACTAAACTAGTTGTCAGGAGTCTGGATACAAGCTCCTTCCCTACCTCGTCACGTCTGAACATGGCGAACAAGAGAGAGAGTGAGAGAGGGACATCTCCCTGGCCACCATTGGAAACAAACGTACAATAAACTGATTGTTAGATAAAGCTCTTTTCAGGTGCCCCCAAATGTCAATCATGGATATTTTTAAGAATATATCTTAATCAGCGATTTTTTAATGCAATTTTGCAACTGCTTCCTTAAAGCTAGGGGAAGTCGTTTTGGAGAAACCAGCCGTAATAATCTAGATTTTGAAAGACTTTCTCAGAATCCACTCCCCCAAAACACAGAGCTTTAGCAATAGGTCTGCCTAGCCATGTGATACTGGTCGGATTCTGGTCAGGCGCAATGAGTGCATGCGCAGATCGGCACATGTAGGCAGATGGTGCATATTACAGGCCATCATCTACCTCAGATACCATATTCTTTTCTCTTTTATCGGAGCACTTGATATATCATATTTCGACAAATATGACTTAAAATGCTTCTTAAATATATCGCCTGCCCTAGCTTAATATCAGTGTCTACCTGAAGGATCTTCTGTCACAACATTCTCAAAGGTCAGAGGTTGAGGCCTTAAAATACCTAAAACGCTGGCTAAAACGTACAAACTAGTTAAATCTGGGAAAGGTGGAGTCACTAGGGAATAGAAAACACAAAACAGAACAACTATAGCAGGTTTTAAACTATTTTACTGTATGTGGGACTTTAATGACCTACAGTATGTACATTCACTTTTATATTGAAAAGCTATTATTTACTACATATATTACATCTTTTATGGAAAACTCTTACAGCCAGACAGAGTTTGTGAACCGTTTTTCTGATATTTTACTGGTCTAGTGAAGGAAAGGGTGGACTTCTGGACTCCCTGCTCTGCTAAATATAGACGCATATTAAACTAATGAAGACAAACACATGTGGTCCCTACACCGTTTACCAACCTCCATCGTAAACCACACCCGTGGGTGCAAACTCCCCCAACTGACCCCCAATCAAAGAATGCTTAAAAGCCAACACAACATACAATTTCACATACAGACCATAATACCAATATTCAATCCGAACAAACCCCAGCTAAAGAATCACAGCCAGCCTTACCTAAGTCAGGACGATTTGAAGGGCCAGATGTCCCCAGGCCCACATCAACAATGGAGTCCACCTCAGCCTGAGGTCCACCAAGTCCACAGGAAGATCCTCCGCTCTACTTCTTCTTTGTCTTGCCTTTTGTTTTCTAAAAACAGTCCATTTCTAGCTCTGTTGTGGAGTGCGGCTGTTTTTTTCTCTTCTCTTCCTCTGTGCTTTCGTTTCAATTATAAATCTTTTTACCTTTGTCCCCCCAAAAAAATTGGAACCTTGTCTCCTCGGGATTCATAAATAGCGCAAAACTAGAGCTAGAATCTGTTGTGTAGCCGTTAAAACTAGCAGTAGAAGCCAGTGAGTAACGGTTACAACTAGTAGAATCCAGTGTGTAGTTCTTGTTTGTCCCAAAGGCAAAGTAGACTTCCTCCAATTCTTTCCCAACTTAGTTTTCCTGCCAGCGCTCAGGGCTTCCCTGGGCTGGGCTAAATATAGGGACACACTAGGTAGAGTTGAACAGAGACGGACAGGAAATGTGTGACAATACATTTGTTTTTGCTCGGGCCTTGTTTGTTTTTGTGTATCTTCCCTTGTCTCAAACGACAGCAGGAATGAAGCCTTGCGTCATATTGTTGGTTTCGGCGTGGTGGTCTTGTAGTTAGTTGAGTTTAGAGGGGCACCGATGGCACAGTCCTAAGAGAGACGGTGTGGGTCTACACCTTTTATCATGGAAGTATCACTGAAAATATTCAAGCAGAACAGACAAATGTATCTTAGAAGGCTGAACATAATGGCTGAGGCACGTCTTGGGAGGCATGTATCTGACATAGATGCAGTATTTCCTTGTCTCGTCCATAAAGATCTATCTTTACCTATGTATTATAGAAGGAAAGAAAGAAAATGTACTTGTTTTAAAATTGAGCAGGTTTATAATTAAACCTACTCAAGTCGTTCTGTTTTGTGTTCTCTATTCCTAAGTGAACTCTGTTGATACACAACATGTTGATATCTGGGGAAATTCCCCAAAATCTGCAAAATTGAGAATATCAAAGATCAGAATCGAAACCTATCGTTGTTGCTGTGTGCGTGTGCGTGTGTGTGTGTGTGTGTGCTCATATACGTGCACATTCTTTCTTTTGTTCTTTTGTGTGTTTGTGTGTGTGTGTATGTGTGACCCATCCTACATCCAGCTTCAGTGACGTCACACACATTGTTTTGTCTCCTCTAGTTTCTAAAAACAACCTGAACACACACAAATGTGTGTGTGTGTGTGTGTGTGTGTGTGTGTGTGTGTGTGTGTGTGTGTGTGTGTGTGTGTGTGTGTGTGTGTGTGTGTGTGTGTGTGTGTGTGTGTGTGTGTGTGTGTGTGTGTGCTAGAGGAACAGACCCAGCTAATGAACACACACACACAGACACAGACACACACACAAAAACATGTGTAGAAGTATGTTATGATGCTAAAGTCGCCACCGCAGGACTTGATGAGCCGACCAAATTATTCAACATTTGTGACAGTTTCACCTCCTTTTTATAGACTACGGTTTTATGGGCTTGTTGTGACTTTATGGACTGGACCGTTAAGAGAGACAGGACATGCAGAGAGAGACAGGACAGTGAAGAGATCGACAGGATAGTGAATACAGTAACAAGACAGTGAAGAGAGACAGGATAGTGAAGAGAGAGACAGAACAGTGAAGAGAGAACGGACAGTGAAGAGAGACAGGATGGTGAAGAGAGAGACAGAACAGTGAAGAGAGAACGGACAGTGAAGAGAGACAGGATGGTGAAGAGAAAGCCAGGAAAGTGAAGAAAGAGACATTACAGTGAAGAGCGAAAGGATAGGGAAGACACATGACTGTGAAGACAGACAGGAAAGTGAAGATGGAGGATAGTCAAGAGAGACAGGAAGGTCAAGAAAGACCGGACAGTCAAGAGAGACAAGAGAGTGAAGAGAGTCAAAAGAGACAGGACAGTGAAAAGAACGGACAGGGAAGAGAGAAAGAGAGGACAGAAAAGACAGAGAGAGTAGTGGAGAGACACAGGACAGTTAAGAGAGACAGGACAATGAACAGAAAGACAGGACAGTGAAGACAGACAGTACAGTGTATAGGAACAGGACAGTGAGTAGGGAGGAAAGAGTGAGGGAACAACATGGAGCATACACAAAGCATACACTATACAAGGCGGGTTGGTTAGCCCGTGGTTAGCGAACCACCAGGTTGAGCTACCGAGGCACCTTGTATGGGGGAGCTGTGTTAGGGGTGTCCTCACATGGTGTGTGTACCATCGGAACATTGGGAGTCACATGGTAGCGCGATCTCACACATTTCCGCACTCACACGGATGGATACACATTAGCCTGTATCACCGTCTTAGTTTTACAGTGAGGCGCACCGGCAGCAAGATGAAACTTGTTTGGTTTATTTCTAAATGACAACAAATAATTTTATCAATTAAATAATGCAGCGGTAAGATGCAATAGGACATTCTCATTTCAGTATAATAGTCACATGGGCATCAGTATTATGTTATTATTATATTTCAGACCCTGATTCAAGGCAAAAATATTTCAAGGCAGAAATATTTCAACACCATTTCAGATACACGCATACACAAATGCAGGCATGCGCATGCATACGCATGCATACACACACACCCAGCTGAACATCACTCACCACCGCTGTGACAAATATTAAAATTAGGTCATTTAGCAGACGCTTTTATCCAAAGCGACTTACATCGGTTAATACACACATTGACACACTGACGGCAGAGTCAACCATGCAAGGCGACAGCAAGCTCATGGACACATCAACACTCAGCTAGGAGGAGCTGGAGATCGAACTAGCAACCTTTTGGCTTCAAGACAACTGCTCTACCTCCTGAGCTAAGCCTGACTCCTATTTGTGAAACTTTAAGAAATGTTATTCAATAATGACTGATGAATTCTACTTCACATCCTCAAATTCATTTCTTAAAACGCCTACAGGCATGCAATGGAAACCCAATCTTTGAATGTATTGTGAATTTTTAAGAACTTTGATTCATCTGATGATAAAAATGGTGAAAAACAATCAAAGCAAATAACTCTGCCTCAAGTGTCAGAATATAATACAGTTTAACAATAAATACAATCACAGCCAGGGATGATATAGGACAATATTGTATTATGGGCTAGCTAAACG